>NW_027507764.1:589990009-590206174 GCF_037356315.1 Lithobates pipiens | reverse complement strand
CACAGGAAGCGCCCCAATATCAGGAGCGCCTAGGCATAGGAAGCACCCCAATATCAGGAGCCCCCCCCCCCCATATCAGGAGAGCCTAGGCACAGGAAGCGCCTCGATATCAGGAGAGCCTAGGTACAGGAAGCCCCCCCCCCCCCGATATGAGGAGCACTTAGGCACAGGAAGCGCCTCGATATCAGGAGAGCCTAGGTACAGGAAGCCCCCCCCCCCCCGATATGAGGAGCGCTTAGGCACAGGAAGCGCCCCGATATCAGGAGCGCCCCGATATCAGGAGAGCCTAGGTACAGGAAGGCCCCCCGATATCAGGAGCGCCTAGGCGCAGGAAGCACCCCAATACCAGGAGGCCCCCCCCCCCCCACCGATATCAGGAGAGCCTAGGCACAGGAAGCGCCTCAATATCAGGAGAGCCTAGGTACAGGAAGCCCCCCCCCCCCCCCCCGATATGAGGAGCGCCCAGGCTCAGGAAGCATCTCGATATCAGGTGGATGGGGGAATCACTTTCTAATACCTCCTCCCTCGGAGCCTGGGAAAAGCCGCAGTTTCCAATGCAGCGATGATGTCACTGACCTCTGCTGGGAACCTCACTAAGAAATCCGATCGGCTTGAAGAATAAAATATGGATTTCAGTGACGTGTCCCTGGACAGGCAGTAGGGGGCGGTACTGCGGAGGAAAGCTCAGGCAGACACAGCCGGACTCTTCCACTGACCTCAATCTCACCGTCATCTGGAGATTCGTTATAATCGTTCATCTCATCCATGTCCTGCATGTCCTCATCGTCCTCCGAATCCTCTTCACTGTCCTCGTCATCCTCATCGTCCTCTTCCTCCTCCTCGTCGTAGGGCTGGGGGAGAAGAAGGTAGGCCGAGAAAAATAAATAAATAAATGAATAATAATTCATATATATATATATATATATATATAAAAAATTTCTTAATTTTAATGGGAAAAAAAAAAAAGGAGAGATATATATAATATCTTTTTTTTTCTTTTCATTAAAATTATTTATTTTTAATTAAAATTCAAATAATTATATATATATATATATATATATTTATTTGAATTATATCTGAAGTATCTAAATACACAACCAATTTATGGGGTAAAATATGAAAGATTTTACACCGAGTAAATAGATACCAAACATGTCATGTTCCAAAACTGCACAAAAGCGACAAACTACGATATGTAAAGGGAAATTCCACCCAAAAGTGGAAAGTTCCACTTTAAGGCGTCCTCCCCGCCTCCTGTTTGTGAAACAAAGCTGTTGGGGGGGGGGAAGGGGGTACCCGATTTTAACAGGTGCCCGCTCCCACTGTCTTAGGTGATCACATGACAGGCCCTAGAAAGACTTTGGGATGAGTCACAGATCGCAGCGCCGCTTGCGCATGCGCAGTGGGCACCTGGCTGTCACAGCTGGGTGCCCATAGCAGAGATGCCGGCGCTGCCAGAGGAGGACACAGAGAGAAAACGGCTGCGGTGAGCACAAAATGCTTTCTCCTGGGGCAGGCGAATTAAAAAAATCAGCAGCTACAGATTTTTGTAGATGATGACTTTTAATAAAAACACAAAAATGACTGGAGCTCCGCTTTAAAAAAATCTCCATAGGCGACACCTTCAATTCTTTCCACAGGTTACATGTTTAGAGTTACAGAGGAGTTCTAGCGCTAGAATTATCGCTCTCGCTCAGACGGTCGCGGCGATATCTCACATGTGTGGTGTGAACACCGTTTTCATAGGCGGGTGTGAGCGATATTATATATTATACATTTTTTATTTATTATTTTTACACTTTTTTTATTTATTTATTTTTTAATCACTTTTATTCCCCTTACAAGACATGTAAACATCCCTCATGATAGAAATAAGAGATGGCCGGTCCTCTTCATGGGGGGATATCGGGTGTATAGGTCCCCAAATCTCTCCTCCATCTGGAAAGCAAAAGATCAAAAAAACAAAAAAAAAAAAAAAAAAAACGCTACATACAGCGATCACTTCCACACTCCCCGGATATTCGCCCCACCCCCCTTCCCCTCCAGCTCTGGCAATGAAGGAGTTAAATGAATGTGTGTGTTTTTTTTTTTGCATGTGGGGGTGTGGCCTCCCTCTGTGGGGGGCGTGGTCTCACCTCAGAGGCGGGCTTTCCTATGGGGACCAGGTTGTTGTCTTTCTCTGCGATGCTCTGGAGCTGCAGGAGGAGAAAATACCAACATAGTGATATGTAGGGGGGGGAGGGCTCACTGAAGGGAAGGGCTTAGGAGTAGAGGGAGGGAGAAGGGGAGGAGTAGAGGGAGGAGACTCACCCAGGTCTGGAGTTGCTTCTGGGGAAGGGGGAGGGGTAGAGGGAGGAGAAGGGGAGGGGTCTCACCCAGGCCTGGTGCTGTTGCTCCTGTAGAAAGGGGAGGAGTAAAGGGGAGGGGACTCACCCAGGCCTGGTGCTGTTGCTCCTGTAGAGGGGGGAGGAGTAGAGGGAGAAGGGGGGGGAGTAGAGGGAGGAGCAGGGGGAGGGGACTCACCCAGGCCTGGTGCTGTTGCTCCTGTAGGGAGAAGGGGGAGGAGTAGAGGGAGAAGGGGGAGCAGCAGGGGGAGGGGACTCACCCAGGCCTGGTGCTGTTGCTCCTGTAGAAGGGGGAGGAGTAGAGGGAGAAGGGGGAGGAGTAGGGGGAGGGGACTTACCCAGGCCTGGTGCTGTTGCTCCTGTAGAAAGGGGAGGAGTAAAGGGGGAGGGGACTCACCCAGGCCTGGTGCTGTTGCTCCTGTAGAGGGGGGAGGAGTAGAGGGAGAAGGGGGAGGAGTAGAGGGAGGAGCAGGGGGGGGGACTCACCCAGGCCTGGTGCTGTTGCTCCTGTAGAGGGGGGAGGAGTAGAGGGAGAAGGGGGAGGAGTAGAGGGAGGAGCAGGGGGGGGGACTCACCCAGGCCTGGTGCTGTTGCTCCTGTAGAGGGGGGAGGAGTAGAGGGAGAAGGGGGAGGAGTAGAGGGAGGAGCAGGGGGGGGACTCACCCAGGCCTGGTGCTGTTGCTCCTGTAGAGGGGGAGGAGTAGAGGGAGAAGGGGGAGGAGTAGAGGGAGGAGCAGGGGGAGGGGACTCACCCAGGCCTGGTGCTGTTGCTCCTGTAGGGAGAAGGGGGGAGGAGCAGGGGGAGGGGACTCACCCAGGCCTGGTGCTGTTGCTCCTGTAGAAGGGGGAGGAGTAGAGGGAGAAGTAGGGGGAGGGGACTTACCCAGGCCTGGTGCTGTTGCTCCTGTAGAAAGGGGAGGAGTAAAGGGGGAGGGGACTCACCCAGGCCTGGTGCTGTTGCTCCTGTAGAGGGGGAGGAGTAGAGGGAGAAGGGGGAGGAGTAGAGGGAGGAGCAGGGGGAGGGGACTCACCCAGGCCTGGTGCTGTTGCTCCTGTAGAAGGGGGAGGAGTAGAGGGAGAAGGGGGAGGAGTAGGGGGAGGGGACTTACCCAGGCCTGGTGCTGTTGCTCCTGTAGAAAGGGGAGGAGTAAAGGGGGAGGGGACTCACCCAGGCCTGGTGCTGTTGCTCCTGTAGAGGGGGGAGGAGTAGAGGGAGAAGGGGGAGGAGTAGAGGGAGGAGCAGGGGGGAGGGGACTCACCCAGGCCTGGTGCTGTTGCTCCTGTAGAAAGGGGAGGAGTAAAGGGGGAGGGGACTCACCCAGGCCTGGTGCTGTTGCTCCTGTAGAGGGGGGAGGAGTAGAGGGAGAAGGGGGAGGAGTAGAGGGAGGAGCAGGGGGAGGGGACTCACCCAGGCCTGGTGCTGTTGCTCCTGTAGAAAGGGGAGGAGTAGAGGGAGAAGGGGGAGGAGTAGGGGGAGGGGACTTACCAGGCCTGGTGCTGTTGCTCCTGTAGAAAGGGGAGGAGTAAAGGGGGAGGGGACTCACCCAGGCCTGGTGCTGTTGTTCCTGTAGAGGGGGGAGGAGTAGAGGGAGAAGGGGGAGGGGTAGAGGGAGGAGCAGGGGGGAGGGGACTCACCCAGGCCTGGTGCTGTTGCTCCTGTAGAAAGGGGAGGAGTAGAGGGAGAAGGGGGAGGAGTAGGGGGAGGAGACTTACCCAGGCCTGGTGCTGTTGCTCCTGTAGAAGGGGGAGGAGTAGAGGGAGAAGGGGGAGGAGTAGGGGGAGGGGACTCACCCAGGCCTGGTGCTGTTGCTCCTGTTGCTGGAGCTCGTTCTCATCCACACACGGTCGGTCCAGATTAAACCACAGCGAGTCGGTGACTTGTGGGAGGAGCGATGGGAAGAGGGTGGACATGATCTGCGGGGGAGGGGAGTAGGCGGAGTTATTATCTATGTACAGCAGCCTTTATCAGCCTTTTCAGCACAGAGGAACCCCGGATATAACTTTCTAGTCTCGGGGATCCTCTGCTAAATATGACTCCATCTACACCTCCCGATACATTGTGTGATAGTCGGTGGGGAGAACGACCTCCTTACACAGAGATAAAGCGATCAGTGGCGGCGGTGGGAACTTATCTGAGGGGCAGGGAACCCCTACAACCTCTGGAGGAACTCTGGTTGAGAAAACCTGACCTACAGCAAGCATCATCCAACCCTTTCCTCCCCAGCCTGACTGGCCCCGCCCCTTTCATTCACTGATCTCAGGTCTTCCAACCATGGAGGCTCAGCATCACATGTGGGCGTTACCCAGCACCGTGCAAGCCCCTCCCACCAGCCATGACCTGCCTGCATTGTGTAGAGTAGCACAGAGGCCCAGTGATAACATCACTGGGAGTAAAATACCGAGTAATAGGGGGAGGGATCAGACCCGGAGGGGGGGGGATCCATAACAGGGGGTGAGGGGAACACTGACCAAGGAGGAGACTCACTGCCGACTCCTCTCTTCGCTTCCTCGGGTTCCTCTACCAAGATGGCGGCGGTAACAGTCCTTTTGACCCCGCCCCTTCTCTCACCGGAACCATAGACTGTACACAGAGATAGAGCGGCCCCTGTACAGTCATATGGACACGCCCAGCTTTCAAAACAGCGGCCCCGCCCCCTTTTCGGTTTCCCAGGCGGCGGTCACGCCCACCACTGCTCACGGAGGCCTCGCCCTCTCTTTCTCTCATACGGAGGGCCCGGCGCGGGGCATGATGGGAGAGCTACACCCAACATGGCAGCTGAGAGGAGAGGAGGAGGGGGCCAGCCGGGCCTGAGAGAGGAGAGGAACGCCTGTCACTGGGGTGAGTGTCACCCTCTTATTCTTCCCCCCCCACTCAATGCTCTGTGTATGTCTGTCCTGAGTGTCACTCTGATATGTGTGCAACAGTTATATCTGTCCCCCATTTCCATTATTTACTGTCACCCTGATATGTGTCCCCTTCCATTACCTGAGTGTGTGTCACCCTGATATCTGTCCCCTTCCATTACCTGAGTGTGTGTCACCTTGATATCTGTCCCCTCATCTCCCTGGTGTCTGTGTGTAACACTTATATGTGTCCCCTCATTATCACAACTTGGTGTCTCACATTTCAGAGTCTGAAGGTTCTGAATGTTACACTAATATGTGTCCCCCCATCATTATTAGTGTGTGTCACCCCGATATATGTCCCCTCCCCTCTCCAGTGTCAGCTCTGTATGTGTGCCTATCTGTCCCCCATTAGACACAGACATTAACAATTCTGCCCCCTTTTATTGCCTCTGTGTGTCACACTATTATCTGTCCCCCCTCATTCATTCCCGGTGTGTGTCACGCTATTATCTGTCCCCTCATCATTCATTCCCGATGTGTGTCACGCTATTATCTGTCCCTTCATCATTCATTCCGGTGTGTGTCACACTATTATCTGTCCCCTCATCATTCATTCCCGATGTGTGTCACGCTATTATCTGTCCCCCCCATCATTCATTCCCGGTGTGTGTCACGCTATTATCTGTCCCCCCCCATCATTCATTCCCGGTGTGTGTCACACTATTATCTGTCCCCCCCCCCATCATTCATTCCCGGTGTGTGTCACGCTATTATCTGTCCCCCTCATCATTCATTCCCGGTGTGTGTCACGCTATTACCTGTCCCCCCCCCCATCATTCATTCCCGGTGTGTGTCACGCTATTATCTGTCCCCCTCATCATTCATTCCGGTGTGTGTCACGCTATTATCTGTCCCCCCCATCATTCATTCCGGTGTGTGTCACGCTATTATCTGTCCCCCCCATCATTCGTTCCCGGTGTGTGTCACGCTATTATCTGTCCCCCTCATCATTCATTCCGGTGTGTGTCACGCTATTATCTGTCCCCCCCATCATTCATTCCGGTGTGTGTCACGCTATTATCTGTCCCCCCCATCATTCGTTCCCGGTGTGTGTCACGCTATTATCTGTCCCCCTCATCATTCATTCCGGTGTGTGTCACGCTATTATCTGTCCCCCCCATCATTCATTCCGGTGTGTGTCACGCTATTATCTGTCCCCCCCATCATTCATTCCGGTGTGTGTCACGCTATTATCTGTCCCCCTCATCATTCATTCCGGTGTGTGTCACGCTATTATCTGTCCCCCCCATCATTCGTTCCCGGTGTGTGTCACGCTATTATCTGTCCCCCCCATCATTCGTTCCCGGAGTGTGTCACGCTATTATCTGTCCCCCCCATCATTCGTTCCCGGTGTGTGTCACGCTATTATCTGTCCCCTCATCATTCATTCCCGATGTGTGTCACGCTATTATCTGTCCCCTCATCATTCATTCCCGATGTGTGTCACGCTATTATCTGTCCCCTCATCATTCATTCCCGATGTGTGTCAGGCTATTATCTGTCCCCCCCATCATTCATTCCCGGTGTGTGTCACGCTATTATCTGTCCCCCCCATCATACATTCCCGGTGTGTGTCACGCTATTATCTGTCCCCCCCATCATTCATTCCCGGTGTGTGTCACGCTATTATCTGTTCCCCCCCATCATACATTCCCGGTGTGTGTCACGCTATTATCTGTCCCCCCCATCATTCATTCCCGGTGTGTGTCACGCTATTATCTGTCCCCCCCCATCATTCATTCCCGGTGTGTGTCACGCTATTATCTGCCCCCCCCCATCATTCATTCCCGGTGTGTCATGCTATTATCTGTCCCCCCCCCCCCCATCATTCATTCCCGGTGTGTGTCACGCTATTATCTGCCCCCCCCCTCCCATCATTCATTCCCGGTGTGTGTCACGCTATTATCTGCCCCCCCCCCTCCCATCATTCATTCCCGGTGTGTGTCACGCTATTATCTGTCCCCCCCATCATTCATTCCCGGTGTGTGTCACGCTATTATCTGTCCCCCTCATCATTCATTCCCGGTGTGTGTCACGCTATTATCTGTCCCCTCATCATTCATTCCCGGTGTGTGTCACGCTATTATCTGTCCCCCCATCATTCGTTCCCGGTGTGTGTCACGCTATTATCTGTCCCCCTCATCATTCATTCCCGGTGTGTGTCACGCTATTATCTGTCCCTCCCATCATTCATTCCCGGTGTGTGTCACGCTGTTATCTGTCCCCCCCCATCATTCATTCCCGGTGTGTGTCACGCTGTTATCTGTCCCCCCCATCATTCATTCCCGGTGTGTTTCACGCTGTTATCTGTCCCCCCCATCATTCATTCCCGGTGTGTGTCACGCTGTTATCTGTCCCCCCCATCATTTATTCCCGGTGTGTGTCACGCTGTTATCTGTCCCCCCCATCATTCATTCCCGGTGTGTGTCACGCTGTTATCTGTCCCCCCCATCATTCATTCCCGGTGTGTGTCACGCTATTATCTGTCCCCCCCATCATTCATTCCCGGTGTGTGTCACACTATTATCTGTCCCCCCCCCATCATTCATTCCCGGTGTGTGTCACGCTATTATCTGTCCCCCTCATCATTCATTCCCGGTGTGTGTCACGCTATTACCTGTCCCCCCCCCATCATTCATTCCCGGTGTGTGTCACGCTATTATCTGTCCCCCTCATCATTCATTCCGGTGTGTGTCACGCTATTATCTGTCCCCCCCCATCATTCGTTCCCGGTGTGTGTCACGCTATTATCTGTCCCCCCATCATTCGTTCCCGGTGTGTGTCACGCTATTATCTGTCCCCCCCATCATTCGTTCCCGGAGTGTGTCACGCTATTATCTGTCCCCCCATCATTCGTTCCCGGTGTGTGTCACGCTATTATCTGTCCCCTCATCATTCATTCCCGATGTGTGTCACGCTATTATCTGTCCCCTCATCATTCATTCCCGATGTGTGTCACGCTATTATCTGTCCCCTCATCATTCATTCCCGATGTGTGTCAGGCTATTATCTGTCCCCCCCATCATTCATTCCCGGTGTGTGTCACGCTATTATCTGTCCCCCCCATCATACATTCCCGGTGTGTGTCACGCTATTATCTGTCCCCCCCATCATTCATTCCCGGTGTGTGTCACGCTATTATCTGTCCCCCCCATCATTCATTCCCGGTGTGTGTCACGCTATTATCTGCCCCCCCCCATCATTCATTCCCGGTGTGTGTCACGCTATTATCTGTCCCCCCCCCCCATCATTCATTCCCCCCCCTCCCATCATTCATTCCCGGTGTGTGTCACGCTATTATCTGCCCCCCCCCCCCTCCCATCATTCATTCCCGGTGTGTGTCACGCTATTATCTGTCCCCCCCATCATTCATTCCCGGTGTGTGTCACGCTATTATCTGTCCCCCTCATCATTCATTCCCGGTGTGTGTCACGCTATTATCTGTCCCCCCCCATCATTCATTCCCGGTGTGTGTCACGCTATTATCTGTCCCCCCCATCATTCGTTCCCGGTGTGTGTCACGCTATTATCTGTCCCCCTCATCATTCATTCCCGGTGTGTGTCACGCTATTATCTGTCCCTCCCATCATTCATTCCCGGTGTGTGTCACGCTGTTATCTGTCCCCCCCATCATTCATTCCCGGTGTGTGTCACGCTGTTATCTGTCCCCCCCATCATTCATTCCCGGTGTGTTTCACGCTGTTATCTGTCCCCCCCATCATTCATTCCCGGTGTGTGTCACGCTGTTATCTGTCCCCCCCATCATTTATTCCCGGTGTGTGTCACGCTGTTATCTGTCCCCCCCATCATTCATTCCCGGTGTGTGTCACGCTGTTATCTGTCCCCCCCATCATTCATTCCCGGTGTGTGTCACGCTATTATCTGTCCCCTCATCATTCATTCCCGGTGTGTCACGCTATTATCTGTCCCCTCATCATTCATTCCCGGTGTGTCACGCTATTATCTGTCCCCTCATCATTCGTTCCCGGTGTGTCACACTATTATCGGTCCCTTGTTATCTCTGTGTGCAGCACTGATATCCGTCCCCCACATGTTGCAGATTTATGTCTCAGTATAAAGGAGGTGATCACAGACAGTTCTCTCTCCCGGGATCTCTGTCATGTAATTGGTCGGGATGTATGGAGGTGTCTGCACAAAGAACTGTCTGTGCTTCCCTCTGGCAGACAACCTCATCCTATTCATTCTGTAGATGGACATCCAGCCCTCTGATTGGTTGGAGACGCTGAGTCTTCTCTTCTTGTTTTCCAGGATCTCTGTGACCAGACGCCAATCCTCCTCTGACATCACTTCCTGTCCTAGCCAACTGCCCCACCCTGTCTGACAGCCCCTCCCACCTGAGGGCACCACCTTATTCCTGGACACGCCCCCTGTAGCTCCCGGGCTGCAGGCATGTCATTGAATCCCCCAAGACGGGCGACACCGACACCACCCCGCCACCTCGCCCGGCTCGTCATCCGCCACCCAGGACCGCAGGAGGAGGAGACTCCGAAGGTGAGAGATGGAAGATGACGGCAAGAAGGGCAAAAAGGTAAGAAGATGGCGGTAATGTGTCCGATCCATCAATCGCCCGCTTACCTGAGTGAGGAAACGGCCGTGCTCAGTGCGTCAGTATGTGGACACAGGCCACGCCCCCGGGGGTCGCCACTGAGGGGTGCAGACCTGCTGTTGGCGCTTCCTGCTGTCGGCTCTGCCTCCTCCTGGCCCCGCTGTCGGCTCTGCCTCCTCCTGGCCCCGCTGTCGGCTCTGCCTCCTCCTGGCCCCGCTGTCGGCTCTGCCTCCTCCTGGCCCCGCTGTCGGCTCTGCCTCCTCCTGGCCCCGCTGTCGGCTCTGCCTCCTCCTGGCCCCGCTGTCGGCTCTGCCTCCTCCTGGCCCCGCTGTTGGCTCTTCCTCCTCTTCCTCCTCCTCCTCCTGGCCCCGCTGTCGGCTCTTCCTCCTCTTCCTCCTCCTCCTCCTGGCCCCGCTGTCGGCTCTTCCTCCTCTTCCTCCTCCTCCTCCTCCTCCTCCTGGCCCCGCTGTCGGCTCTTCCTCCTCCTCCTCCTGGCCCCGCTGTCGGCTCTTCCTCCTCTTCCTCCTCCTCCTCCTGGCCCCGCTGTCGGCTCTTCCTCCTCTTCCTCCTCCTGGCCCCGCTGTCGGCTCTTCCTCTTCCTCCTCCTCCTCCTCCTGGCCCCGCTGTCGGCTCTTCCTCTTCCTCCTCCTCCTCCTCCTGGCCCTGCTGTCGGCTCTTCCTCTTCCTCCTCCTCCTCCTCCTCCTCCTCCTCCTCCTCCTCCTCCTCCTGGCCCCGCTGTCGGCTCTTCCTCTTCCTCCTCCTCCTCCTCCTCCTCCTCCTGGCCCCGCTGTCGGCTCTTCCTCTTCCTCCTCCTCCTCCTCCTCCTCCTCCTCCTCCTCCTGGCCCCGCTGTCGGCTCTTCCTCTTCCTCCTCCTCCTCCTCCTCCTGGCCCCGCTGTCGGCTCTTCCTCTTCCTCCTCCTCCTCCTCCTCCTCCTGGCCCCGCTGTCTGCTCTTCCTCCTCCTCCTCCTCCTGGCCCCGCTGTCGGCTCTTCCTCTTCCTCCTCCTCCTCCTCCTCCTGGCCCCGCTGTCGGCTCTTCCTCTTCCTCCTCCTCCTCCTCCTCCTGGCCCCGCTGTCGGCTCTTCCTCTTCCTCCTCCTCCTCCTCCTCCTGGCCCCGCTGTCGGCTCTTCCTCTTCCTCCTCCTCCTCCTCCTCCTGGCCCCGCTGTCGGCTCTTCCTCTTCCTCCTCCTCCTCCTCCTCCTGGCC
Organism: Lithobates pipiens; assembly: GCF_037356315.1. Taxonomy (NCBI): domain Eukaryota; kingdom Metazoa; phylum Chordata; class Amphibia; order Anura; family Ranidae; genus Lithobates; species Lithobates pipiens. The sequence continues at coordinate 590,195,147 of NW_027507764.1, read as the reverse complement.
CCGCTGTCGGCTCTTCCTCCTCCTCCTCCTCCTCCTCCTCCTCCTCCTGGCCCCGCTGTCGGCTCTTCCTCCTCCTCCTCCTCCTCCTCCTCCTGGCCCCGCTGTCGGCTCTTCCTCCTCCTCCTCCTCCTCCTGGCCCCGCTGTCGGCTCTTCCTCCTCCTCCTCCTCCTCCTCCTGGCCCCGCTGTCGGCTCTTCCTCTTCCTCCTCCTCCTCCTCCTCCTCCTCCTGGCCCCGCTGTCGGCTCTTCCTCCTCCTCCTGGCCCCGCTGTCGGCTCTTCCTCCTCCTCCTGGCCCCGCTGTCGGCTCTTCCTCCTCCTCCTCCTCCTCCTCCTGGCCCTGCTGTCGGCTCTTCCTCCTCCTCCTCCTCCTCCTCCTGGCCCTGCTGTCGGCTCTTCCTCCTCCTCCTCCTCCTCCTCCTCCTGGCCCCGCTGTCGGCTCTTCCTCCTCTTCCTCCTCCTCCTCCTGGCCCCGCTGTCGGCTCTTCCTCCTCTTCCTCCTCCTCCTCCTGGCCCCGCTGTCGGCTCTTCCTCCTCCTCCTCCTGGCCCCGCTGTCGGCTCTTCCTCCTCTTCTTCCTCCTCCTGGCCCGCTGTCGGCTCTTCCTCTTCCTCCTCCTCCTCCTCCTCCTGGCCCCGCTGTCGGCTCTTCCTCTTCCTCCTCCTCCTCTTCCTCCTCCTCCTCCTGGCCCCGCTGTCGGCTCTTCCTCTTCCTCCTCCTCCTCCTCCTGGCCCCGCTGTCGGCTCTTCCTCTTCCTCCTCCTCCTCCTCCTCCTCCTCCTGGCCCCGCTGTCGGCTCTTCCTCCTCCTCCTCCTCCTGGCCCCGCTGTCGGCTCTTCCTCCTCCTCCTCCTCCTCCTCCTCCTCCTGGCCCCGCTGTCGGCTCTTCCTCCTCCTCCTCCTCCTCCTGGCCCCGCTGTCGGCTCTTCCTCCTCCTGGCCCCGCTGTCGGCTCTTCCTCCTCCTGGCCCCGCTGTCGGCTCTTCCTCCTCCTGGCCCCGCTGTCGGCTCTTCCTCCTCCTGGCCCCGCTGTCGGCTCTTCCTCCTCCTGGCCCCGCTGTCGGCTCTTCCTCCTCCTGGCCCCGCTGTCGGCTCTTCCTCCTCCTGGCCCCGCTGTCGGCTCTTCCTCCTCCTGGCCCCGCTGTCGGCTCTTCCTCCTCCTGGCCCCGCTGTCGGCTCTTCCTCCTCCTGGCCCCGCTGTCGGCTCTTCCTCCTCCTGGCCCCGCTGTCGGCTCTTCCTCCTCCTGGCCCCGCTGTCGGCTCTTCCTCCTCCTGGCCCCGCTGTCGGCTCTTCCTCCTCCTGGCCCCGCTGTCGGCTCTTCCTCCTCCTGGCCCCGCTGTCGGCTCTTCCTCCTCCTGGCCCCGCTGTCGGCTCTTCCTCCTCCTGGCCCCGCTGTCGGCTCTTCCTCCTCCTGGCCCCGCTGTCGGCTCTTCCTCCTCCTGGCCCCGCTGTCGGCTCTTCCTCCTCCTGGCCCCGCTGTCGGCTCTTCCTCCTCCTGGCCCCGCTGTCGGCTCTTCCTCCTCCTGGCCCCGCTGTCGGCTCTTCCTCCTCCTGGCCCCGCTGTCGGCTCTTCCTCCTCCTGGCCCCGCTGTCGGCTCTTCCTCCTCCTGGCCCCGCTGTCGGCTCTTCCTCCTCCTGGCCCCGCTGTCGGCTCTTCCTCCTCCTGGCCCCGCTGTCGGCTCTTCCTCCTCCTGGCCCCGCTGTCGGCTCTTCCTCCTCCTGGCCCCGCTGTCGGCTCTTCCTCCTCCTGGCCCCGCTGTCGGCTCTTCCTCCTCCTGGCCCCGCTGTCGGCTCTTCCTCCTCCTGGCCCCGCTGTCGGCTCTTCCTCCTCCTGGCCCCGCTGTCGGCTCTTCCTCCTCCTGGCCCCGCTGTCGGCTTCCTCTCTTCCTCCTCCTGGCCCCGCTGTCGGCTCTTCCTCCTCTTCCTCCTCCTCCTCCTGGCCCCGCTGTCGGCTCTTCCTCCTCTTCCTCCTCCTCCTCCTCCTGGCCCCGCTGTCGGCTCTTCCTCCTCTTCCTCCTCCTCCTCCTCCTGGCCCCGCTGTCGGCTCTTCCTCCTCTTCCTCCTCCTCCTCCTCCTCCTGGCCCCGCTGTCGGCTCTTCCTCCTCTTCCTCCTCCTCCTCCTCCTCCTGGCCCCGCTGTCGGCTCTTCCTCCTCTTCCTCCTCCTCCTCCTCCTCCTGGCCCCGCTGTCGGCTCTTCCTCCTCTCCCCGCTGTCCCTCCTCCTCCTCCTCCTCCTGGCCCCGCTGTCGGCTCTTCCTCCTCTTCCTCCTCCTCCTCCTCCTCCTGGCCCCGCTGTCGGCTCTTCCTCCTCTTCCTCCTCCTCCTCCTCCTCCTGGCCCCGCTGTCGGCTCTTCCTCCTCTTCCTCCTCTCCTCCTCCTCCTGGCCCCGCTGTCGGCTCTTCCTCCTCCTCCCTCGCTTCCTTCTCCTCCTCCTGGCCCCGCTGTCGGCTCTTCCTCCTCTTCCTCCTCCTCCTCCTCCTCCTGGCCCCGCTGTCGGCTCTTCCTCCTCCTCCTGGCCCCGCTGTCGGCTCTTCCTCCTCCTCCTCCTCCTCCTCCTCCTCCTCCTCCTCCCCGCTTCCTCCTCCTCCTCCTGGCCCCGCTGTCGGCTCTTCCTCCTCCTCCTGGCCCCGCTGTCGGCTCTTCCTCCTCCTCCTCCTCCTGGCCCCGCTGTCGGCTCTTCCTCCTCTTCCTCCTCCTCCTCCTGGCCCCGCTGTCGGCTCTTCCTCCTCCTGGCCCCGCTGTCGGCTCTTCCTCCTCCTGGCCCCAGCTGTCGGCTCTTCCTCCTCCTGGCCCAGCTGTCGGCTCTTCCTCCTCCTGGCCCCGCTGTCGGCTCTTCCTCCTCCTGGCCCCAGCTGTCGTGCTCTTCCTCCTCCTGGCCCCGCTGTCGGCTCTTCCTCCTCCTGGCCCCGCTGTCGGCTCTTCCTCCTCCTGGCCCCGCTGTCGGCTCTTCCTCCTCCTGGCCCCGCTGTCGGCTCTTCCTCCTCCTGGCCCCGCTGTCGGCTCTTCCTCCTCCTGGCCCCGCTGTCGGCTCTTCCTCCTCCTGGCCCCGCTGTCGGCTCTTCCTCCTCCTGGCCCCGCTGTCGGCTCTTCCTCCTCCTGGCCCCGCTGTCGGCTCTTCCTCCTCCTGGCCCCGCTGTCGGCTCTTCCTCCTCCTGGCCCCGCTGTCGGCTCTTCCTCCTCCTGGCCCCGCTGTCGGCTCTTCCTCCTCCTGGCCCCGCTGTCGGCTCTTCCTCCTCCTGGCCCCGCTGTCGGCTCTTCCTCCTCCTGGCCCCGCTGTCGGCTCTCTTCTCCCTTCCTCTCCTCCTCCTGGCCCCGCTGTCGGCTCTTCCTCCTCCTGGCCCCGCTGTCGGCTCTTCCTCCTCCTGGCCCCGCTGTCGGCTCTTCCTCCTCCTGGCCCCGCTGTCGGCTCTTCCTCCTCCTGGCCCCGCTGTCGGCTCTTCCTCTTCCTCCTCCTCCTCCTCCTCCTCCTCCTCCTCCTCCTCCTCCTCCTCCTCCTCCTCCTCCTCCTCCTGGCCCCGCTGTCGGCTCTTCCTCTTCCTCCTCCTCCTCCTCCTCCTCCTCCTCCTGGCCCCGCTGTCGGCTCTTCCTCTTCCTCCTCCTCCTCTTCACCCTCCTGGCCCCGCTGTCGGCTCTTCCTCTTCCTCCTCCTCCTCCTCCTCCTGGCCCCGCTGTCGGCTCTTCCTCTTCCTCCTCCTCCTCCTCCTCCTCCTCCTCCTGGCCCCGCTGTCGGCTCTTCCTCTTCCTCCTCCTCCTCCTCCTCCTCCTCCTGGCCCCGCTGTCGGCTCTTCCTCTTCCTCCTCCTCCTCCTCCTCCTCCTGGCCCCGCTGTCGGCTCTTCCTCTTCCTCCTCCTCCTCCTCCTCCTCCTGGCCCCGCTGTCGGCTCTTCCTCTTCCTCCTCCTCCTCCTGGCCCCGCTGTCGGCTCTTCCTCCTCCTCCTCCTCCTCCTCCTCCTGGCCCCGCTGTCGGCTCTTCCTCCTCCTCCTCCTGGCCCCGCTGTCGGCTCTTCCTCCTCCTCCTCCTCCTCCTCCTCCTCCTCCTCCTCCTCCTCCTCCTCCTCCTCCTCCTCCTCCCTCCTCCTCCTCCTCCTCCTCCTCCTCCTCCTCCTCTTCCTCCTCCTCCTCCTGGCCCCGCTGTCGGCTCTTCCTCTTCCTCCTCCTGGCCCCGCTGTCGGCTCTTCCTCCTGGCCCCGCTGTCGGCTCTTCCTCCTCCTCCTCCTGGCCCCGCTGTCGGCTCTTCCTCCTGGCCCCGCTGTCGGCTCTTCCTCCTCCTCCTCCTCCTGGCCCCGCTGTGGGCTCTTCCTCCTCCTGGCCCCGCTGTGGGCTCTTCCTCCTCCTGGCCCCGCTGTGGGCTCTTCCTCCTCCTCCTCCTGGCCCCGCTGTGGGCTCTTCCTCCTCCTCCTCCTGGCCCCGCTGTCGGCTCTTCCTCCTGGCCCCGCTGTGGGCTCTTCCTCCTCCTGGCCCCGCTGTGGGCTCTTCCTCCTCCTGGCCCCGCTGTGGGCTCTTCCTCCTCCTCCTCCTGGCCCCGCTGTCGGCTCTTCCTCCTCCTCCTCCTCCTGGCCCCGCTGTCGGCTCTTCCTCCTCCTCCTCCTCCTCCTCCTCCTGGCCCCGCTGTCGGCTCTTCCTCCTCCTCCTCCTCCTCCTCCTGGCCCCGCTGTCGGCTCTTCCTCCTCCTCCTCCTCCTGGCCCCGCTGTCGGCTCTTCCTCCTCCTCCTCCTCCTCCTCCTGGCCCCGCTGTCGGCTCTTCCTCCTCCTCCTCCTCCTCCTCCTGGCCCCGCTGTCGGCTCTTCCTCCTCCTCCTCCTGGCCCCGCTGTCGGCTCTTCCTCCTCCTCCTCCTGGCCCCGCTGTCGGCTCTTCCTCCTCCTCCTCCTCCTCCTCCTCCTCCTCCTCCTCCTCCTCCTCCTCCTCCTGGCCCCGCTGTCGGCTCTTCCTCTTCCTCCTCCTGGCCCCGCTGTCGGCTCTTCCTCCTGGCCCCGCTGTCGGCTCTTCCTCCTCCTCCTCCTGGCCCCGCTGTCGGCTCTTCCTCCTGGCCCCGCTGTCGGCTCTTCCTCCTCCTCCTCCTCCTGGCCCCGCTGTGGGCTCTTCCTCCTCCTGGCCCCGCTGTGGGCTCTTCCTCCTCCTCCTCCTCCTGGCCCCGGCTGGGGCTCTTCCTCCTCCTCCTCCTGGCCCCGCTGTCGGCTCTTCCTCCTCCTGGCCCCGCTGTGGGCTCTTCCTCCTCCTGGCCCCGCTGTGGGCTCTTCCTCCTCCTGGCCCCGCTGTCGGCTCTTCCTCCTCCTCCTCCTGGCCCCGCTGTCGGCTCTTCCTCCTCCTCCTCCTCCTGGCCCCGCTGTCGGCTCTTCCTCCTGGCCCCGCTGTCGGCTCTTCCTCCTCCTCCTCCTGGCCCCGCTGTCGGCTCTTCCTCCTCCTCCTCCTCCTGGCCCCGCTGTCGGCTCTTCCTCCTGGCCCCGCTGTCGGCTCTTCCTCCTCCTCCTCCTGGCCCCGCTGTCGGCTCTTCCTCCTCCTCCTCCTGGCCCCGCTGTGGGCTCTTCCTCCTCCTGGCCCCGCTGTGGGCTCTTCCTCCTGGCCCCGCTGTGGGCTCCTCCTCCTGGCCCCGCTGTCGGCTCTTCTCCTCCTCCTGGCCCCGCTGTGGGCTCTTCCTCCTCCTGGCCCCGCTGTCGGCTCTTCCTCCTCCTCCTCCCTGGCCCCGCTGTCGGCTCTTCCTCCTCCTCCTCCCTGGCCCCGCTGTCGGCTCTTCCTCCTCCTCCTCCCTGGCCCCGCTGTCGGCTCTTCCTCCTCCTCCTCCCTGGCCCCGCTGTCGGCTCTTCCTCCTCCTCCTCCCTGGCCCCGCTGTCGGCTCTTCCTCCTCCTCCTCCCTGGCCCCGCTGTCGGCTCTTCCTCCTCCTCCTCCCTGGCCCCGCTGTCGGCTCTTCCTCCTCCTCCTCCTCCTCCCTGGCCCCGCTGTCGGCTCTTCCTCTTCCTCCTCCTGGCCCCGCTGTCGGCTCTTCCTCTTCCTCCTCCTGGCCCCGCTGTCGGCTCTTCCTCCTCCTCCTCCTGGCCCCGCTGTCGGCTCTTCCTCCTCCTCCTCCTCCTGGCCCCGCTGTCGGCTCTTCCTCCTCCTCCTCCTGGCCCCGCTGTCGGCTCTTCCTCTTCCTCCTCCTCCTCCTCCTCCTCCTGGCCCCGCTGTCGGCTCTTCCTCTTCCTCCTCCTCCTCCTCCTGGCCCCGCTGTCGGCTCTTCCTCTTCCTCCTCCTCCTCCTCCTGGCCCCGCTGTCGGCTCTTCCTCTTCCTCCTCCTCCTCCTCCTGGCCCCGCTGTCGGCTCTTCCTCTTCCTCCTCCTCCTCCTCCTGGCCCCGCTGTCGGCTCTTCCTCTTCCTCCTCCTCCTCCTCCTGGCCCCGCTGTCGGCTCTTCCTCTTCCTCCTCCTCCTCCTCCTGGCCCCGCTGTCGGCTCTTCCTCTTCCTCCTCCTCCTCCTCCTGGCCCCGCTGTCGGCTCTTCCTCTTCCTCCTCCTCCTCCTCCTGGCCCCGCTGTCGGCTCTTCCTCTTCCTCCTCCTCCTCCTCCTCCTGGCCCCGCTGTCGGCTCTTCCTCCTCCTCCTCCTCCTCCTCCTCCTCCTCTCCTGGCCCCGCTGTCGGCTCTTCCTCCTCCTCCTCCTCCTCCTCCTGGCCCCGCTGTCGGCTCTTCCTCCTCCTCCTCCTCCTCCTCCTCCTGGCCCCGCTGTCGGCTCTTCCTCCTCCTCCTCCTCCTCCTCCTCCTCCTCCTGGCCCCGCTGTCGGCTCTTCCTCCTCCTCCTCCCTCCCTCTCTCCTCCTCCTCCTGGCCCCGCTGTCGGCTCTTCCTCCTCCTCCTCCTCCTCCTCCTCCTGGCCCCGCTGTCGGCTCTTCCTCCTCCTCCTCCTCCTCCTCCTCCTTGGCCCCGCTGTCGGCTCTTCCTCCTCCTCCTCCTCCTCCTCCTCCTGGCCCCGCTGTCGGCTCTTCCTCCTCCTCCTCCTCCTCCTCCTCCTCCTCCTGGCCCCGCTGTCGGCTCTTCCTCCTCCTCCTCCTCCTGGCCCCGCTGTCGGCTCTTCCTCCTCCTCCCCCTCCTGGCCCCGCTGTCGGCTCTTCCTCCTCCTCCTCCTCCTGGCCCCGCTGTCGGCTCTTCCTCCTCCTCCTCCTCCTGGCCCCGCTGTCGGCTCTTCCTCCTCCTCCTCCTGGCCCCGCTGTCGGCTCTTCCTCCTCCTCCTCCTCCTCCTCCTCCTCCTCCTCCTGGCCCCGCTGTCGGCTCTTCCTCCTCCTCCTGGCCCCGCTGTCGGCTCTTCCTCCTCCTCCTCCTGGCCCCGCTGTCGGCTCTTCCTCCTCCTCCTCCTGGCCCCGCTGTGGGCTCCTCCTCCTCCTCCTCCCTGGCCCCGCTGTGGGCTCCTCCTCCTCCTCCTCCCTGGCCCCGCTGTCGCTCTTCCTCTCCTCCTCCTCCTCCTCCCTGGCCCCGCTGTGGGCTCTTTCCTCCTCCTCCTCCCTGGCCCCGCTGTCGGCTCTTCCTCCCCTCCTCCTCCTCCCTGGCCCCGCTGTCGGCTCTTCCTCCTCCTCCTCCCCTGGCCCCGCTGTCGGCTCTTCCTCCTCCTCCTCCTCCCTGGCCCCGCTGTCGGCTCTTCCTCCTCCTCCTCCTCCCTCCTCCCTGGCCCCGCTGTCGGCTCTTCCTCCTCCTCCTCCTCCTCCCTGGCCCCGCTGTCGGCTCTTCCTCCTCCTCCTCCTCCTCCTCCCTGGCCCCGCTGTCGGCTCTTCCTCCTCCTCCTCCCTGGCCCCGCTGACGGCTCTTCCTCCTCCTCCTCCTCCTCCTCCCTGGCCCCGCTGACGGCTCTTCCTCCTCCTCCTCCTCCCTGGCCCCGCTGTCGGCTCTTCCTCCTCCTCCTCCTCCTCCCTGGCCCCGCTGTCGGCTCTTCCTCCTCCTCCTCCTCCTCCTCCTCCCTGGCCCCGCTGTCGGCTCTTCCTCCTCCTCCTCCCTGGCCCCGCTGTCGGCTCTTCCTCCTCCTCCTCCCTGGCCCCGCTGTCGGCTCTTCCTCCTCCTCCTCCTCCCTGGCCCCGCTGTCGGCTCTTCCTCCTCCTCCTCCTCCTCCTCCCTGGCCCCGCTGTCGGCTCTTCCTCCTCCTCCTCCTCCCTGGCCCCGCTATTGGCTCTTCCTCCTCATCCTCCTCCCTGGCCCCGCTGTCGGCTCTTCCTCCTCCTCCTCCTCCTCCTATTATTAATATTAAGGGGAACCCAGAACCAAAAATGAAGAAGAAAAAATTGCGTAGAGGTCCCCCCAAAATCCATACCAGGCCTGAATGGTATGGAAATTAAGGGGAACCCTGCTCCAAATTTAAAAATGAGGTAGAGCGCCTCCCCCCCCCCCTTCAGGTCTGGTATGGATTTTAAGGGGAACCCTGCGTCAAATTTTTTTTAAAAATGGCTTCGGAGGCCCACCAACGGGACCTGTACTGGGTCAGACTGGTACAGAGCTCGTTGGTTGGAGCTGTACTGGGTCAGACTGGTACAGAGCTCGTAGGTGGGAGCTGTACTGGGTCAGACTGGTACACGGCTCCTGGATGGGAGCTGTACTGGGTCAGACTGGTACACGGCTCCTGGATGGGAGCTGTACTGGGTCAGACTGGTACAGAGCTCGTAGGTGGGAGCTGTACTGGGTCAGACTGGTACACGGGTGGGAGCTGTACTGGGTCAGACTGGTACACGGCTCCTAGATGGGAGCTGTACTGGGTCAGACTGGTACACGGCTCCTAGATGGGAGCTGTACTGGGTCAGACTGGTACACGGCTCCTAGATGGGAGCTGTACTGGGTCAGACTGGTACACGGCTCCTAGATGGGAGCTGTACTGGGTCAGACTGGTACACGGCTCCTAGATGGGAGCTGTACTGGGTCAGACTGGTACACGGCTCCTAGATGGGAGCTGTACTGGGTCAGACTGGTACACGGCTCCTAGATGGGAGCTGTACTGGGTCAGAGCTCTGTGCACATGTGGGGGGCTCAGCACAAGTATGACTGCTGGGCCCCTGTACTCCCATCATCTGATTCTTATGGTCGGCGTAAAGATAATGCCCTTGCGGAGCATTGTGAGTCGCTGGATGTGATGTAGGTCTTAGTAAATATCGGTGGTGTTTGCTCTGTGTGATCAGGTTGTTGTTGTTCCACGGCTGAGATTTTCCATGAAACATTGCGGCTTCTTTACACGTGTCGTCTCCTTCCAGCGCAGGTGTCTGATCATAGAAAACAGGAAAGTGGAACATACCGGGCGTTGTCCTCTTATCCTCCTTCGCCCGGCCCTGTGTGTACGGCCATCCAGGCCTCTCAATCAGAGCCCAGCTCTCATTTACACACATGGCAAAGTCAGTATTTCTTGTAGTATGTACAGCCCTATATTTTAGGTAGAATTTAAAGGATGTTTAAATCTAAAACTATAAATGTAATATATTGCAGCTTGCTGTCCTTAGATGTGGTGGCTGCATTCGTTTTTTTTTTTTTTCCAGACTTTTTTTCTCCGTGATCCGGCCAATAGGGTAGCAGCGCTCACTTACTGTACTGTGTATGTGAAGGAGCAGTGTTGTCACCCTAGTAAGGTGAATAAGGGAAGATATTATATGCTAACATTGCACATGTTGCTTTGCTCTGAGGTTTTAGGTCAACTTTCTTGATATGGGGGGGGGTGGTGCCTCAAATGTGACCCTTGACATCACCAAGGGGCCGTACATAAAATTCAGCGACTATTACGTGTCCGAGACAGCAGGCACACAACAGGATGTAGCCAAAGACTATAGGGTTGATACAGGAGATGGTTGGAGACGCTGGGCGAGATCCAGGAAAAGGTTGGAGACGCTGGGCGAGATCCAGGAAAAGGTTGGAGACGCTAGCACGATCCAGGAGATGGTTGGAGACGCTGGACGCGATCCAGGAGATGGTTGGAGACGCTGGACGCGATCCAGGAGATGGTTGGAGACGCTGGACGCGATCCAGGAGATGGTTGGAGACGCTGGACGCGATCCAGGAGATGGTTGGAGACGCTGGACGCGATCCAGGAGATGGTTGGAGACGCTGGACGCGATCCAGGAGATGGTTGGAGACGCTGGACGCGATCCAGGAGATGGTTGGAGACGCTGGACGCGATCCAGGAGATGGTTGGAGACGCTGGACGCGATCCAGGAGATGGTTGGAGACGCTGGACGCGATCCAGGAGATGGTTGGAGACGCTGGACGCGATCCAGGAGATGGTTGGAGACGCTGGACGCGATCCAGGAGATGGTTGGAGACGCTGGACGCGATCCAGGAGATGGTTGGAGACGCTGGACGCCATCCAGGAGATGGTTGGAGACGCTGGACGCGATCCAGGAGATGGTTGGAGACGCTGGACGCGATCCAGGAGATGGTTGGAGACGCTGGACGCGATCCAGGAGATGGTTGGAGACGCTGGACGCGATCCAGGAGATGGTTGGAGACGCTGGACGCGATCCAGGAGATGGTTGGAGACGCTGGACGCGATCCAGGAGATGGTTGGAGACGCTGGACGCGATCCAGGAGATGGTTGGAGAGTGGAGACTGCAGACATGAACTCAGGAGATGGTTGGAGACGCTGGGCGCGATCCAGGAGATGGTTGGAGACGCTGGGCGCGATCCAGGAGATGGTTGGAGACGCTGGGCGCGATCCAGGAGATGGTTGGAGACGCTGGACGCGATCCAGGAGATGGTTGGAGACGCTGGACGCGATCCAGGAGATGGTTGGAGACGCTGGACGCGATCCAGGAGATGGTTGGAGACGCTGGACGCGATCCAGGAGATGGTTGGAGACGCTGGACGCGATCCAGGAGATGGTTGGAGACGCTGGACGCGATCCAGGAGATGGTTGGAGACGCTGGACGCGATCCAGGAGATGGTTGGAGACGCTGGACGCGATCCAGGAGATGGTTGGAGACGCTGGACGCGATCCAGGAGATGGTTGGAGACGCTGGACGCGATCCAGGAGATGGTTGGAGACGCTGGACGCCATCCAGGAGATGGTTGGAGACGCTGGACGCGATCCAGGAGATGGTTGGAGACGCTGGACGCGATCCAGGAGATGGTTGGAGACGCTGGACGCGATCCAGGAGATGGTTGGAGACGCTGGACGCGATCCAGGAGATGGTTGGAGACGCTGGACGCGATCCAGGAGATGGTTGGAGAGTGGAGACTGCAGACATGAACTCAGGAGATGGTTGGAGACGCTGGGCGCGATCCAGGAGATGGTTGGAGACGCTGGGCGCGATCCAGGAGATGGTTGGAGACGCTGTGCGCGATCCAGGAGATGGTTGGAGACGCTGTGCGCGATCCAGGAGATGGTTGGAGACGCTGGGCGCGATCCAGGAGATGGTTGGAGACGCTGGGCGCGATCCAGGAGATGGTTGGAGACGCTGGGCGCGATCCAGGAGATGGTTGGAGACGCTGGGCGCGATCCAGGAGATGGTTGGAGACGCTGGGCGCGATCCAGGAGATGGTTGGAGAGTGGAGACTGCAGACATGAACTCAGGAGATGGTTGGAGACGCTGGGCGCGATCCAGGAGATGGTTGGAGACGCTGGGCGCGATCCAGGAGATGGTTGGAGACGCTGGGCGCGATCCAGGAGATGGTTGGAGACGCTGGGCGCGATCCAGGAGATGGTTGGAGACGCTGGGCGCGATCCAGGAGATGGTTGGAGAGTGGAGACTGCAGACATGAACTCAGGAGATGGTTGGAGAGTGGAGACTGCAGACATGAACTCAGGAGATGGTTGGAGACGCTAGGCGCGATACAGGAGATGGTTGGAGACGCTGGGCGCGATACAGGAAATGGTCAGAGGCGCTGGGCACCATACAGGAGATGGTCGGTGTGACAGACCTAGCTGGGACCGAGGCTCTTGGAGGGGACTGAGCCTCTTGCCTTGTGATTATGGGCCCTCACATTTGGGGGAACGGTGCTCTTTGTGAGCTGTATGCCTGGGGACCCCGGAGGTGGTTTTACTTGGATTCAGGTTTGTGCCCCCCCCCCCCCCCCCCAAGACACACGGACTCTGGATATTTAAATGCCATATTAGCAATAGACTGATTCACACTATTGGGACACAAACCCTTAGATCAGGGGTTGACAAATTTGCTTTGAATTTAGGAGCCAGTTAAAGTTAGGAGCCAGTTTTTTTTTTTATTTTCTTTTGAGTGGTATGGATTGTCAGCTCCTGGGGTAAGGCCACTCATTTTCACCCCCTATCCCTAACTCACAATGGAGCACTCGGTCAATAACTCCAATGAAACACTGTTACATCAGGGTTATGGGCTGACCAGAAAGAGTAAGGTTGGCAACAGGTGGAACTGCCGGTTGGCATTGGCAGGTGGCACTGGTTTGGAACTCGCAGGTGGCACTGGCGGTGGCACGTGGCACTGATTGGCAGGTGGCACTGGTTTGGAAGTGGCAGGTGGCCCTGGTTGATGATGGCAGGTGGCCCTGGTTGGCGGTGGCACTAGTTGTCACTGGCAGATGGCACTGATTGACGGTGGCATTGGTTGGCGGTGGCACTAGTTGGCACTGATTGGTGGCACTGGTAGGCGGTGGCAGGTGGCACTGGTTGGCGGTGGCACTGATTGGTGGTGGCAGGTGGCACTGACTGACGGTGGCACTGGTTGGTTGCAGGGGGTATTGATTGGCGGTGGCACTGGTTGGCACTAGCAGGTAGCGGTGGCAGGTGGCACTGGTTGGTGGTTGCAGGTGGTATTGATTGGCGGTGGCACTGGTTGGCACTGGCAGATGGCACTGGTTGGGTTCACACAGAGCACTCTGTTACTGAAATGTAACAGAGGAGCTGTCAGAATTGAGCTTAATGTCGGAATGGGCAGGACCCTGCCGGGGTGTGAAACTGACAAGTAACAGAGAGGCGGATATGTCAGATTTGAGCTTAATGTCGGGGTGGGCGGGTCCGGCCGGGTGGGCGAGTCCGGCCAGGTGGGCGGGACTCAGCAGCTATCAAACACCAGCCAACGATTGGGCTGCTTAAGAAAAGGGGCGGGGCCACATACACGTAGCGGCCCGCCCAGATCCCATTGGCTGGTGTTTGAAAGCTGCTGTGCCCCGCCTACCCCGGCCGGATACCGCCCACCCCGACATCAAGCTGAAATCTGACAGATCCTCCTCTCTCCCTTGCTTGTCAGTTTCACACACTTAGCGCGGCGCCGCTGAGTGTGGAGGAGGGAGGAGGACGGCAGTCAGTGTTATGCTCTGCATGTCTGGGGCATCAATAGTGAGTGGGCTGGTGGCAGCTTAGGCGCCAGGTTGCGATTTCTGGTCGCATTGGCGACCTGGCGCCTGGGGTTTGTCGAGCCCTGCCTTAGATGCTAATATCATCACCTCCAGCCACCTGTCTGTTGTCTTGTATAATGTAAATGAGTCTAGTCTGGCTTGACACAGATTCTAAAGAATATTTCACCTATTGTTGTTTTTGTTGTTTGTGCTAATTAATCTGCAGTTGAATGAAGGAGTCCAGTGTTGATTAGATAATTGGCTCATGCTAATTAGGTTAGGTTTTAGTCACCCCGCTGTAAATATTTTGTGTGAGATCTCAAATAAAGATTATTCCTGGTATAGTTCGGGCGCCATACAGGAGATGGTCGGAGGCGCCGGGGCGCCATACAGGAGATGGCCGGAGGCGCCATACAGGAGATGGCCGGAGGCGCCGGGGCGCCATACAGGAGATGGCCGGAGGCGCCGGGGCGCCATACAGGAGATGGCCGGAGGCGCCGGGGCGCCATACAGGAGATGGTCGGAGGCGCCGGGGCGCCATACAGGAGATGGCCGGAGGCGCCGGGGCGCCATACAGGAGATGGCCGGAGGCGCCGGGGCGCCATACAGGAGATGGCCGGAGGCGCCGGGGCGCCATACAGGAGATGGCCGGAGGCGCCGGGGCGCCATACAGGAGATGGCCGGAGGCGCCGGGGCGCCATACAGGAGATGGCCGGAGGCGCCATACAGGAGATGGCCGGAGGCGCTGGGGCGCCATACAGGAGATGGCCGGAGGCGCCGGGGCGCCATACAGGAGATGGCCGGAGGCGCCATACAGGAGATGGCCGGAGGCGCCAGGGCGCCATACAGGAGATGGCCGGAGGCGCCGGGCGCCATACAGGAGATGGCCGGAGGCGCCGGGCGCCATACAGGAGATGGCCGGAGGCGCTGGACATATTACACGGGACTGCTGGAAATCACTGCTATAACATGGCAATAGGATAGGGAAACAGATTAGTGTCTGGAGGGGCCCCAAAAAGCTGAGCAGAAAAGTGGCAAAGGGTCGCAGGTTGTGCACCAGGGTTTTAGGTAATCTTCAGTTGATCATGCACTCCATGTTCTCGTTGCAGTATTGCAACATACAGCGAGCAGCCATAACGTTATGAACACCCACCTAATATTAGGTATGTCCCCCCCACTAGACCTCTGAAGATACACCGTGCTGTCTGGCACCAAGCTGTCAGTAACAGATCAAGTCTTGTAAGTAGAGAGTTGGGGCCTCCATGGATCGGACTTGTTTTTCCATCACAGATGCTCAATGGTTGAGTTTTTTTTTATTTTTATTTTTTTGAAGAATTTGGAGGCCAAGTCAATACCTTTTGAATGTCTGTCTTCCTCCGACCATTCTTAAATTAATCAGACCTATTACTCTGTGGTCCAGTTCTGATGCCCACGTGCCCATTGTAGGTGCCTTTGGCTGTGGACACGGGTCAGCATGGGCACCCTGACCGGTCTGTGGCTACTCAGCCCCCATACACAACAAACTGCGATGCTCTGTGTGTTCTGATACCTTTCTATCAGAACCAGCATTACATTTTTCAGTAATTTAAGCTCCAGTAGCTTTTCTATTGGATTGGAATACACAAACCAGCCTCCCCCCCCCATCAATGAGCCTTCCCCCTCCTCCCCCATCAATGAGCCTTCCCCCTCCTCCCCCATCAATGAGCCTTCCCCCTCCTCCCCCATCAATGAGCCTTCCCCCTCCTCCCCCATCAATGAGCCTTCCCTCCCCCGCCTCCCATCAATGAGCCTTCCCTCCCCCGCCTCCCATCAATGAGCCTTCCCTCCCCCGCCTCCCATCAATGAGCCTTCCCTCCCCCGCCTCCCATCAATGAGCCTTCCCTCCCCCGCCTCCCATCAATGAGCCTTCCCTCCCCCGCCTCCCATCAATGAGCCTTCCCTCCCCCGCCTCCATCAATGAGCCTTCCCTCCCCACCTCCATCAATGAGCCTTCCCTCCCCCACCTCCATCAATGAGCCTTCCCTCCCCCACCTCCATCAATGAGCCTTCCCTCCCCCACCTCCATCAATGAGCCTTCCCTCCCCCACCTCCATCAATGAGCCTTCCCTCCCCCACCTCCATCAATGAGCCTTCCCTCCCCCACCTCCATCAATGAGCCTTCCCTCCCCCACCTCCATCAATGAGCCTTCCCTCCCCCACCTCCATCAATGAGCCTTCCCTCCCCCACCTCCATCAATGAGCCTTCCCTCCCCCACCTCCATCAATGAGCCTTCCCTCCCCCACCTCCATCAATGAGCCTTCCCTCCCCCACCTCCATCAATGAGCCTTCCCTCCCCCACCTCCATCAATGAGCCTTCCCTCCCCCACCTCCATCAATGAGCCTTCCCTCCCCCACCTCCATCAATGAGCCTTCCCTCCCCCACCTCCATCAATGAGCCTTCCCTCCCCCACCTCCATCAATGAGCCTTCCCTCCCCCACCTCCATCAATGAGCCTTCCCTCCCCCACCTCCATCAATGAGCCTTCCCTCCCCCACCTCCATCAATGAGCCTTCCCTCCCCCACCTCCATCAATGAGCCTTCCCTCCCCCACCTCCATCAATGAGCCTTCCCTCCCCCACCTCCATCAATGAGCCTTCCCTCCCTCACCTCCATCAATGAGCCTTCCCTCCCCCACCTCCATCAATGAGCCTTCCCTCCCCCTGCTTCCATCAATAAGCCTTGGCTGCCCATCACCCTATCACCAGTTGTCCTTCCTTGTACCACTTTTAGTTGAACCTGACCACTGCAGAGCGGGAACATCCCGATCTGACCCAGTTGTCTAGACATTACAGTTTTGTCCTTGTCATAGTCCCTCAAGTCCTTACACTTGTCCATAATTTATTTTATTTTTTCTGCCTTCACCATATAAATTTCAGGGACAACATGTTCTCTCTTTGCCTGATTTATCCCCCCCCCCCCCCCCATTTTCAGATATCATTGTAACCAGGTATGTTCTTCACATTACCTGTCGGTGGTCAGAATGTTGTGGCTGATCGGTGTGTGGTCGGTGTGTGTCCCGGTGTGGTCGGTGTGTGTCCCGGTGTGGTCGGTGTGGTCGGTGTGTGTCCCGGTGTGGTCGGTGTGTGTCCCGGTGTGGTCGGTGTGTGTCCCGGTGTGGTCGGTGTGGTCGGTGTGTGTCCCGGTGTGGTCGGTGTGTGTCCCGGTGTGGTCGGTGTGTGTCCCGGTGTGGTCGGTGTGTGTCCCGGTGTGGTCGGTGTGGTCGGTGTGTGTCCCGGTGTGTGTCCCGGTGTGGTCGGTGTGTGTCCCGGTGTGTGTCCCGGTGTGGTCGGTGTGTGTCCCGGTGTGTGTCCCGGTGTGTGTCCCGGTGTGTGTCCCGGTGTGGTCGGTGTGTGTCCCGGTGTGGTCGGTGTGTGTCCCGGTGTGTGTCCCGGTGTGTGTCCCGGTGTGTGTCCCGGTGTGTGTCCCGGTGTGTGTCCCGGTGTGGTCGGTGTGTGTCTCGGTGTGTGTCCCGGTGTGGTCGGTGTGTGTCCCGGTGTGGTCGGTGTGTGTCCCGGTGTGTGTCCCGGTGTGTGTCCCGGTGTGTGTCCCGGTGTGGTCGGTGTGTGTCTCGGTGTGTGTCCCGGTGTGGTCGGTGTGTGTCCCGGTGTGGTCGGTGTGTGTCCCGGTGTGATCGGTGTTTGTCCCGGTGTTGTTGGGGATTGACAATGGGGATCACACCGTACAGAGGTGCCAGTATGTGGCTTCCAGATACATGGTTGGACGTTGTGTCTGGGCCCTGTTTTCCAGGAGATCGGTGGTCCTGGTATCGGGGACTTTCATGTCCTGCTTACATTCCCCGGAACCTCTGATAGAGAGCGGAGCTCGGCCTTCCTGCCTCTGTCAGGGTGGAGCTGGGAAGTCGGTTTGTTCCCCGTCCCTTCGGAATAGAAGTCTGGGCTGGCCCATTCCTGGGAATTGTCTTCTTTCCTCTCGTCACAGAGGTGGGGTGCGTGTCTCTCTCCTCGCCTTCTCACACTCTATATATAACACCCGGGCGGGCATGGACGAGGCTCAGCGTCCGTCGTCAGATAACCCTCCTACAGCATGGTACGTCCGCACTTCTTATTATTATTATCTGACCGGTTCAGCTTTATCTCTGGACTAATCCTCCGCTAAGCTTCCTGAAGTCTGAGGATATTTATTCTTTGTGCAATGACTCCAAAGGGAAAAAAAAATCCTGCAAAAATATTTATATTGCCATTTGAAAAAAAAAGGAAATGGTAAAGGGATTTCAGTTGGGCTTCTTTAATGTGTGTGTGTTTTTTTTTTTTTTTTTTTTTTTTTTTTATTTATTTTTTTTATAAAAAATAATAAAAATAAATATATTTACATGCATATATACATATTATTATTATTATTATTATTATTATTATTATTATAATAATTTTTGCTAGACAATTTCTTAGTAAATCTTAATAAATAAAAACATTATATATATATATATATATATATATATATATATATATATATATATATATATATATATATATATATATATATATATATAATCATACACACACACTATTATTATTTTTTTGCTAGAAAATGTCTTGGTAAATCTTATTAATTTATAATAGCTATAATATATATAATTTTCTTTCTTTTTTTTAATTTTAAGATTTAGTAAGACATTTTCTAGCAAAAAAAAGCAAGAAAAGGCCTGGGCGGTCAAGTATATGTATGTTTGTGTGTGTGTATATGTATATAATATATATATTGTGTGTATGTAATAAATAAATAAATATATATATATATATATATATATATATATATATATATATATATATATATATATATATATATATATATATATATATATATATATATATATATATATTTATTATGTGTGTATGTAATATAATATATTTAATGACCCAGGGCAAAATTACGAGTCGCCAGTGTTGCCTGCTACTACTTCCCCATTACGGACATAGCATGCCTTTGGACCTGCATTGTGTCTCTGTGTGGGGGCAGCCATCTTGGTAGAGGCAGGGCTTTGCTTCCTCGTGTCAGAGTTGACCCTCCCTGCTCCCCTCCCCCATGCATGGAGATGACTGGTGGGGTAATGGTAGAGATGGGGGTAGGACAGATCCACTGAATGGATGAAGCAGGGTACAGCTTCCTCTCCAGCAAGGAGAACAGTGGGCAGGAACATTGGGAGTCATGCTGGTCACTGTCAGCCTTGCACAGCCTCATGGGACTTTAGTAGTTTTGCAACAGCTGGAGGGCCAGGGGCTGAGCACCCATTTATTCTAGCCCTTTCCTCCCCAGCCTGACTGTCCCAGGCCCTGCCCCTTCCATTCAATGGATCTCAGCTCTTTCAGTCACAGAGGCTCAGCATCACATGTAGGTGTTACCTATGCAAATTCAGCCTACCTAGGAACACCCACTCCTCCAGGCTTACATTCCCCCCATCAAGACATTTTGAAATTTGCATAACTCCTCCCACTGCTTGCATCAGGACCCAGCCTGACTATGCCTGGCCCCTCCCCTTCCATTCTCTGGATTTCAGTCCTTTCACTGAAGGAGGATCAGCATCCCATGTGGGTGTTACCTATGCAAATCCAGCCTGCCTAGGAATGCCCACCCTTCCAGAATAACACCCGCCCATCAAGGCAATTTTTCTAATTGCCTAACTCCTCCCAAGAGCCCTCCCACTGCTTGCATCAGGACCCCAGTCTGACTGTCCCCGCCCCTTCCATTCATTGGATTTCAGTTCTTTCACTCACAGAGGCTCCGCATCACATGTGGGTGTTACCTATGCAAATTCAGCCTACCTAGGAATGCCTAATCCTCCAGACTGACCCCCCAATCAAGGCATTTTAAAATTAGCCTAACTCCTCCCACTTCTTTCATCAGGACCCAGCCTGACTATCCCTGGCCCCGCCCCTTCCATTCTCTGCATTTCACTGAAGTAGGATCAGCATCTCGTGTGGGTGTTGCCTATGCAAATCCAGCCTACCTAGGAACGCAGTCTCCAGACTGACACTCCCCCCAACAAGGCATTTCTACATTTGCATAACTCCTCCCACTGCTTGCATCAAGACTGAGGGTCCTTGGAAGGAGTAGTGAGGAAGGGGGCTGGGATGTTATCAGGCAGCTGTGTACATCCCCCCCACCTGCCGGCTCCTCCCACCAGCCATCATCTGTCTGCATTGCATAACTCCTCCCACTTCTTGCATCAGGACCCAGCCTGACTATCCCTGGTCCCGCCCCTTCCATTCTCTGTTTTTCAGTCCTTTCGCCGAAGGAGGATCAGCATCCCATGTGGGTGTCACCTATGCAAATTCAGCCTGCCTAGAAACACCCACTCCTCCAGACTGGCCACCCCCCTCCAATCAAGGCTTTTTGAAATTGACATAACTCCTCCTACTTCTTGCATCAAGACCCCAGCCTTACTATCCCTGGCTCCGCCCCTTCTATTCTCTGCATTTCAGTCCTTCCGCTGATGGAGGATCAGCATCACATGTGGGTGTTACCTATGCAAATCCAGCCTGCCTAGGAACACCCACTCCCCCAGACTGACACACCCCCCTCCTCCATCATGGCATTTTGAAATTTGCATAACTCCTCCCACTGCTTGCATCTAGACCGAGGGTCCTTGGGAGGAGGAGTAGTGAGGAAGGGGGCTGGGATGTTATCAGGCAGCTGTGTACATCCCCCCTGCCGGCTCCTCCCACCAGCCGCCATCTGTCTGCATTGCATAGAGAAGCACAGAGGTCCAGTGATTGGTGGAAAATAAAACAATGTTCTTTATTTTTATTAACATGTTGGGGGGGGATGGGAGTCGATCTATTCCCTGCATTAGATCGGTGTATATGGGTATCTCAGGCCCGGTCGGTCGGTGGTGCGTCACATGAAGGTGTTTCTACATGGGTGGAGGAAGTTGTGGTTCGCGCGTCTTCCTGTGTACGCCGTGTATACACACAGGACGAGTGTCAGCTCTGGGGTACGAGGGGGGGTGGGGGGCGCCATGCAAAATCAGTCTGCGACAAAGCCCATCCTCCAGGACTGATCCATGGACTCCGAGGTAGGAGGGCGGGGGGGGGGGGGGGAGCAGCCTGACTTTGTTTTTTGGAGGTGGGGGGAGGGGGGGGGGGCATTATCTTATCATTGTTGCAGAACAGACGCGAGCACTGAGGCAGACATCTGAAAATCATACGCCGTGTTGTCACCTGCAGGATGTACATTATAAAGCTGAACTACAAACATCCAGTCCTGGGAATTGCACAGCTCTGCTACACAGCACAGCAAGACGCCTCATTATTTTTCTTTTTTTTTTTGTGCTGCATTTTCTTACACTTACAGATCCCCCGGCACTGCTTCGCTTTAACTGACAATTGCGCGGTCGTGCGGCGTGGCTCTTGAACAAAATTGGTGTCCTTTTTTTGCCCCACAAATAGAGCTTTCTTTTGGCGGTATTTGATCGCCTCTGTGGTTTTTATTTTTTGCGCTATAAACAAAAAAGAGTGATAATTTTGAAAAAAAAAAAGCATTATTTTTTTTTTTTTAATTTTCTATAATAAATATCCCCCAAAAATATTTAAAAAAACATTTTTTCCCTCAATTTAGGCCGATACGTATTCTTCTACATATTTTTGGTAAAAAAAAAATCGCAATAAGTGATTATTGATTGGGTTGTGCAAAAGTTATAGCGTCTACAAAATAGGGGATAGTTTTATAGCATTTGTATTAATATTATTTTTTTTTTTTTTTTTTTTTACTAGTAGTGGCGGCGATCAGCGATTTTTTTTTTTTTTTTTTTTTTATCGTGACTGCGACATTATGGTGGACACATCAGACATTTTTGACACATTTTTTGGACCATTGTCATTTATACAGCGATCACTGCTATACAAATGCACCAATTCCTGTGTAAATGACACTGGCAGTGAAGGGGGTTAACCATCAGGTGGCAGTGTAAGGGTTACGTGTACCCTGGGGAGTGTTTCTAACTGTGGGAGGCGTGGCTTTGTGTGGCACATCACTGATCTCCGCTCCCGATAACAGGGAGAAGAGATCAATGACACTGTTGCTAGGCAGAACTGGGAGATGCTTGTTTACTACTTGTTTATCGCCCCGTTCTTCCTCTCCGTGCGGCGATCGAGTCTGCGGGACCTGCGACCGGGACTCACGGAGGTTCCGACCGGCGCACATGTGAAGCCACTGCGGGAAATTTAAAGGGACGTACAGCAGGTATGCCCATTCGCCTGTCCGTGCCATTCTACCGACATGTATGTATGTGTATATAATTTTTTTTAATATCTCTCATATTTATTATATATATATATAAAAAGATTTTTTTTTTTTTTTTTTTTTTTTATCTCTCTCTCTCATACATATACAGTGCCTTGTGAAAGTATTCATACCCCTTGAACTTTTCAACCTTTTGCCACATTTCAGGCTTCAAACCTAAAGATATAAAATTTTTATTTTTTGTGAAGAATCACCAACAAGTGGGACACAATTGTGAAGTGGAACGAAATCTATTTGATTTTTGAAACTTTTTTAACTAATAAAAAAATGAAAAGTGGGGCGTGCAAAATTGTTCGGCCCCCTTGTGTTAATACTTTGTAGAGCCACCTTTTGCTGCGATTACAGCTGCAAGTCTCTTGGGGTGTGTCTCTATCAGTTTTGCACATCGAGAGACTGAAATTCTTGCCCATTCTTCCTTGCAAAACAGCTGGAGCTCAGTGAGGTTGGATGGAGAGCGTTTGTGAACAGCAGTTTTCAGCTCTTTCCACAGATTCTCGATTGGTGGACTTTGACTTGGCCATTCTAACACCTGGATAGGTTTATTTGTGAACCATTCCTTTGTAGATTTTGCTGTATGTTTGGGATCATTGTCTTGTTGGAAGATAAATCTCCGTCCCAGTTTCAGGGCTTTTGCAGACTCCAACAGGTTTTCATCCAGAATGGTCCTGTATTTGGCTGCATCCATCTTCCCCTCAATTTTAACCATCTTCCCTGTCCCTGCTGAAGAAAAGCAGGCCCAAACCATGATGCTGCCACCACCATGTGTGACAGTGGGGATGGTGTGTTGAGGGTGATGAGCTGTGTTGCTTTTACACCAAACATATCGTTTTGCATTGTGGGCAAAAAGTTGGATTTTGGTTTCATGTGACCAGAGCACCTTCTTCCACATGTTTGGTGTGTCTCCCAGGTGGCTTGTGGCAAACTTTAGACGAGACTTTTTATGGATATCTTTGAGAAATGGCTTTCTTCTTGCCACTCTTCCATAAAGGGCAGATTTGTGCAGTGTACGGCTGATTGTTGTCCTATGGACAGACTCTCCCACCTCAGCTGTAGTTCTCTGCAGTTCATCCAGAGTGATCATGGGCTCTTGGCTGCATCTCTGATCAGTCTTCTCCCTTGTCTGAGCTGAAAGTTTAGAGGGACGGCCAGGTCTTGGTAGATTTGCAGTGGTCTGATACTCCTTCCATTTCAAATGATGGCTTGCACAGTGCTCCTTGGGATGTTTAAAGCTCGGGAAATCTTTTTGTATTCCAAATCCGGCTTTCAACTTCTCCACAACAGTATTATGGACCTGCCTGGTGTGTTCCTTGGTCTTCATGATGCTCTCTGCGCTTTCAACAGAACCTGAGACTATCACAGAGCAGGTGCATTTATACGAGGACTTGATTACACACAGGTGGATTCTATTTATCACCATCAGTCATTTAGGACAACATTGGATCATTCAGAGATCCTCGCTTGAACTCCTGGAGTGAGTTTGCTGCACTGAAAGTAAAGGGGCCGAATAATTTTGCACGCACCACTTTTCAGTTTTTATTTGCTAAAAAAGTTTAAATTATCCAATAGATTTCATTCCACTTCACAATTGTGTCCCACTTGTTGGTGATTCTTCACAAAAATAAAAATTTTTATATCTTTATGGTTGAAGCCTGAAATGTGGCAAAAGGTTGAAAAGTTCAAGGGGGCCGAATACTTTCGCAAGGCACTGTAGATGAGAGAGAGAGATATAGATATTTTTATATCTCTATCTCATATATATATATATATATATAAAATGAGAGATATTAAAAAAATATATAAGTATATGTCTCTCTCTCTCTCTCTCTCTCTCTCTCTCTCTCTCTTTTTTATATATATATGTGTGTGTGTGTGTGTATATAAATAAAAAAAAGAAATCTATTGTGGTTTTTTGGCCAAGTGCATTCAGAATTTCATTCGGGCACCACAAGTCGTAAAAATGAAAACTCAGAACTTCCTAAGAACTCTGTGCAGTCCCTAATGAGGTGAAATGCCCACAATGCTTCTTGGGGACCGGTGCGATTTCATTCTCCCTGAGCTCTCATAGTGAGGGTGTGAATTGGGTAGCAGGTTCACCTCTTCACCTTCCCTTTTATAGACCACAGACATCCCTTGGTGTATGTGCCATGCTCTCTGCCCGCCACCTGCTGGGTGGAGAAGGCAAGGCGGTTCCTCCGTGTGGTTTTCACTTCCTCTTTTACAGTCTGTGCCAACAACAAACCAGTCCTCTGTTATCTGGCGATTAAACATCTGCAAATCAGTCTTCCGACCAAAAGACCCTTTTTGTTTAAAAATCAGGCGGGTGTTTTTTTTTTTTTTTTTCTAGACAATTACTTAGAACCCCAAACATATATATACTTTTAAGCAGAAACCCTGGGGAATAAAAATGGCGATCGTTGCAATTTGTTATGACTAACAGTATTTTGCGCAGCAGTTTTTCAGTTTTTCAAACTTTAATTTCTTTTGGGGGGGGGGGAGCACACAATGAATTTTAAATGAGGGTGACACTTCTGGCGCTGATCCACTCAACCAAAGATACTATCTTGTCAGCCTCACACCATTAAAAATACCGCACACTGAGAGTAAATCCGCACAAATTCAGCAAAAATTTTTTTAAAATGAAACAATAAAAAAAAAAAAAATATATATATATATATATATATATATCTCATGCATACAAAGATAGCAGCTCACACCCCCAAGCTACCACTACCCCCCCCTTTAAAGAGGAGCTGCAGTCTGCTCACATAATTTGTAATAAAAACATCTTTACCATTATGAAGCTTCCCCCCCCCCCCCCCCCCAACCACTTTGCATATTATTTTATATATACTGTGATTCTGTAATTGCCAAATATGCTGCAGAAATCTCCCCTCTGCTGAGTCTGGCTGCAGCCATTGTAACTGTGGGCAGCTGAAGCCGCTGCCTGTTCACTTCCTGGATATACACAGAGCTCTGCAGCGGTCATTGGCCCTCTTATGACTCATACCCCCTCCCTTCATGGCAAACTCTCGTGATATGTGTATTTGGGGGTTCTTTTCTAATACAGATTTTTGCATGTAGGAGAGAAATGTCAATATTTGGTCCCGGACTGGAAGTAGTTAATGACCTGCCAAAGCCGGTGATGTTGAACACTGTCCCCCCGTCGGATAGTGTCCGCCCTGTATTGCGCTTGCTCAGTACGGAGGACAAGGAGACGCGGAAAGTCTCCGAAGATGAACGGCGCCTGCGCCGTGAGGCCAGGTTCAAGCCCCACCATCCAAGTGGACAGACAGAATAAAAAAAAAATAGCTGAGCGAAGCGGGGCCATGTCCGAAGCGCGGTGAGCGAAGCGAGCCACTAAGGGGCCCTGTTACTATGTGCTACTGTATGTCCACTTGGATGGTGGGGCTTGCACTTGGACTCTCATTCTTCTTCGGAGTCTCCTTCTCCTCCGTACTGCTCAAGCGTACGGGGGGGGCGGGCACTTTCCGATGGGGGGGGACAGATTTTGGCAGACCACCGGTCCTCTCAAGTACATGGCGAGGGTTGTCTTGAAGACCCCACCCCACGATTCCCCCCCCCCCTCCCCGGGTGTTGCGGAAGGTTAAAGACCCGAAGGCCACAGATCCTCTCCCTGATTTCAGGGCGGCCCCTGAACAACCGGCACCCTCTGGACGTTCATAAAATAAAGTGATTTGACTGGCCCCCTTCATAGAGAATTTTTCTCTGTCGCCTGGCGCCAGAGTCATGTGTGCCCCCCAAAACGTTACACTTTAAATGTGGTCCTGAGTTTAAGGATTAGGAGCATGCAGCAATTTCCTCGCTGTATACCTGGCGATGTGATTTGTGTGAATAGGTGGGATCCCGTGTTCCTGTGTCCCCGGGATCCCGTGTCCCTCGGATCCTGTGTCCCTCGGATCCTGTGTCCCTCGGATCCTGTGTCCCTCGGATCCTGTGTCCCTCGGATCCTGTGTCCCTCGGATCCTGTGTCCCTCGGATCCTGTGTCCCCGGGATCCTGTGTCCCCGGGATCCTGTGTCCCTCTGTGTCGGATCCTGTGTCCCCGGGATCCTGTGTCCCTCGGATCCTGTGTCCCTGGGATCCCGTGTCCCTGGGATCCCGTGTCCCTGGGATCCCGTGTCCCTGGGATCCCGTGTCCCTGGGATCCCGTGTCCCCGGGATCCCGTGTCCCCGGGATCCCGTGTCCCCGGGATCCCGTGTCCCTCGGATCCCGTGTCCCCGGGATCCCGTGTCCCTCGGATCCCGTGTCCCCGGTCCCGTGTCCTGATCCCGTGTCCCTCGGATCCCGTGTCCCCGGGATCCCGTGTCCCTCGGATCCCGTGTCCCTCGGATCCCGTGTCCCCGGGATCCCGTGTCCCCGGGATCCTGTGATCCTGTGTCCCCGGGATCCTGTGTCCCCGGGATCCTGTGTCCCCGGGATCCTGTGTCAGTGTGATCCCGTGTCCCTCGGATCCCGTGTTCCTGTGTCCCCGGGATCCTGTGTCCCCGTGATCCCGTATCCCTCGGATCCTGTGTTCCTGTATCTGAGCTCTGAGTCTAGTAAGGTGTGTGGTCTCCTTTCTCTCCCTCCCAGCAGCCTGGAATCGTGTCCCCATTTAAACGGGTCTTTCTGAAGGGGGAGAAGGGGCGGGACAAGAAGGCCCAGGAGAAGGTGACGGAGCGGAGGCCGCTGCATACGGTGTCCCCATCACCAGCGGAGCACCGCGTGGACCCGGATGTGCTGCTGAACGATTATATCGAGAAAGAGGTCAAGGTGAGCGATCTCTAATCTATGTGTATGACAATGGTGTCACATGACCTGATAGATCCCCATCATGGCAGACCCCGGTGTCACATGACCTGATAGATCCCCATCATGGCAGACCCCGGTGTCACATGACCTGATAGATCCCCATCATGGCAGACCCCGGTGTCACATGACCTGATAGATCCCCATCATGGCAGACCCCGGTGTCACATGACCTGATAGATCCCCATCATGGCAGACCCCGGTGTCACATGACCTGATAGATCCCCATCATGGCAGACCCCGGTGTCACATGACCTGATAGATCCCCATCATGGCAGACCCCGGTGTCACGTGACCTGATAGATCCCCATCATGGCAGACCCCGGTGTCCCGTGACCTGATAGATCCCCATCATGGCAGACCCCGGTGTCCCATGACCTGATAGATCCCCATCATGGCAGACCCCAGTGCCACATGACCGGATAAATCCCCATCATGGCAGACCCCGGTGTCACATGACTGGATAAATCCCCATCATGGCAGACCCCGGTGTCACGTGACCAGATAAATCCCCATCATGGCAGACCCCGGTGTCACATGACTGGATAA
Organism: Lithobates pipiens; assembly: GCF_037356315.1. Lineage (NCBI taxonomy): Eukaryota > Metazoa > Chordata > Amphibia > Anura > Ranidae > Lithobates > Lithobates pipiens. Next base: position 590,168,271 of record NW_027507764.1, on the reverse strand, counting down.
ATCCCCATCATGGCAGACCCCAGTGTTACATGACTGGATAAATCCCCATCATGGCAGACTCCGGTGTCACGTGACCATATAAATCCCCCATCATGGCAGACCCCGGTGTCACATGACCGGATAGATCATCATGGCAGACTCCGGTGTCACATGACCTGATGTACTGAATGTTTTTTGTTGCCCACATACGTTTTATCTGACCCCGTTCTACCACTTCTCTCTGCAGTATTTGGGGCAGTTGACCGCCATCCCCGGATACCTCAACCCCTCCAGCCGGACAGAAATTCTGCAGCTTCTAGACAATGCAAAGGTGAGCAAAGGGGCGGAGACTCAAACTACTGCAGGAAATCTCACCATTGTGGGAGGGGCAGAGACACAAACTACTGCAGGGAATCTCATCATTGTGGGAGGGGCAGAGACACAAACTACTGCAGGAAATCTCACCATTGTGGGAGGGGCAGAGACACAAACTACTGCAGGGAATCTCATCATTGTGGGAGGGGCAGAGACACAAACTACTGCAGGAAATCTCACCATTGTGGGAGGGGCAGAGACACAAACTACTGCAGGAAATCTCACCATTGTGGGAGGGGCAGAGACACAAACCACTGCAGGAAATCTCCCCATTGTGGGAGGGGCAGAGACACAAACTACTGCAGGAAATCTCCCCATTGTGGGAGGGGCAGAGACACAAACTACTGCAGGAAATCTCACCATTGTGGGGGGGGCAGAGACACAAACTACTGCAGGAAATCTCCCCATTGTGGGAGGGGCAGAGACACAAACCACTGCAGGAGATCTCATCATTGTGGGAGGGGCAGAGACACAAACCACTGCGGGAAATCTCCCCATTTTGGGAGGGGCAGAGACACAAACTACTGCGGGAAATCTCATCATTGTGGGAGGGGCAGAGACACAAACCACTGCAGGAAATCTCACCATTGTGGGAGGGGCAGAGACACAAACCACTGCAGGAAATCTCATCATTGTGGGAGGGGCAGAGACACAAACTACTGCAGGAAATCTCATCATTGTGGGAGGGGCAGAGACACAAACTACTGCAGGAAATCTCACCATTGTGGGAGGGGCAGAGACACAAACTACTGCAGGAAATCTCACCATTGTGGGAGGGGCAGAGACACAAACCACTGCAGGAAATCTCATCATTGTGGGAGGGGCAGAGACACAAACTACTGCGGGAAATCTCCCCATTGTGGGAGGGGCAGAGACACAAACTACTGCAGGGAATCTCACCATTGTGGGAGGGGCAGAGACACAAACTACTGCGGGAAATCTCCCCATTGTGGGAGGGGCAGAGACACAAACTACTGGAGGGAAATTTTATAAGTGACAGATGATTGTTCTTCCTGCAGAGATTGCATCACCTCCCGGCACAGCTCACCCAGGAGCATGACGCTCTCATCAGTTTGTCCGCCTACAACGTGAAGGTGGTATGGAGGGACAGAGAGGACATCATTCTCAGGGTTCCCATTCATGACATCGCAGCCGTCTCCTACATTCGAGACGATTGTCTGCACTTGGTGCTTCTCAAAACCGGTAAGATAATAAATATATTACAGATTACACAGATATAATCATGTATTATTGATAACAGGGCTGCATTCATTTTGTCTTTTGTATCTGCCTGAAGTTCACCTTAAAGCTTCCAAACACTGGGGCGGGGGGGGGGGGTCGCAGTGAATGGGGCGGGGGGTCACAGTGAATGGGGCGGAGTCACTTCGGTTCCCATAGTTTTTGGAGTGGGAGGTCCAACAAGCTCTTATAGATGTGATGGTCAATTGTCTGCGATCTAGAGGCCATTGGGCGTTTTTTATTTTTTTATTTTTTGTCTCTTTGCAGCGCCGGATCCCGGAATCTCTCCCAGTCAGAGTCTGTCTGCAGAGAGCGCCAAAGTTCTGACGTCCGGGTCCTTGTCGGAGTGTGGGAGTGGCCCCGTGGAGTCGTGCTGTCTGGTTATTCTGGCCACAGAGAACAAGGTAATGTTCAGTCCTCCCTCTGTACACATATCTGGGGGCCCCTCGCCTGACATTTCCTGTTGTGCACATACCTAGGGGGCCCCTCGCCTGACATTTCCTGTTGTGCACATACCTAGGGGGCCCCTCGCCTGACATTTCCTGTTGTACACATACCTGGGGGGGGGGTGTATACTTACCTGGGGGGGTCCTCACCTGACATTTCCTGTTGTACACATACCTAGGGGGCCCCTCGCCTGACATTTCCTGTTGTGCACATACCTAGGGGGCCCCTCGCCTGACATTTCCTGTTGTACACATACCTGGGGGGGGGTGTATACTTACCTGGGGGGGTCCTCACCTGACATTTCCTGCTGTACACATACCTAGGGGGCCCCTCGCCTGACATTTCCTGTTGTGCACATACCTAGGGGGCCCCTTGCCTGACATTTCCTGTTGTACACATACCTGGGGGGGGTGTATACTTACCTGGGGGGGGGGTCCTCACCTGACATTTCCTGTTGTACACATAAATAGGGGCCCCTCGCCTGACATTTTCTGTTGTACACATACCTGGGGGGGTTGTATACTTACCTGGGGGGTCCCTCATCTGACATTTTCTGTTGTACACATACCTTTTGGGGGGGTTGTATTCATACCTGGGGGGCTCCTCACCTGACATTTCCTGTTGTGCACATACCTAGGGGGCCCCTCGCCTGACATTTCCTGTTGTACACATACCTGGGGGGTCCCTCATCTGACATTTCCTGTTGTACACATACCTGGGGGGGTTGTATACTTACCTGGGGGGTCCCTCATCTGACATTTCCTGTTGTACACATACCTGGGGGGGGGAGTTGTACACATACCTGGGGGGTCCCTCATCTGACATTTCCTGTTGTACACATACCTGGGGGGGGTTGTATACTTACCTGGGGGGGTCCCTCATCTGACATTTCCTGTTGTATATACAGGCTGCCGCTGAGGAGCTGTGTACTCTCCTGGGACAGGTCTTCCAGATCGTCTACACCGAATCCACCATGGACTTCTTAGACCGGGCCATATTCGATGGGGCGTCCACACCCACCCGCCATCTGTCATTACACAGCGGTACGGAGAACTGTCATTTATATAAAACCTCTATATTTTACCAAGGCACACAATATGAAAGCCAGCTAAAATAATACAATACTTTGAGGGGGTGGGTGGGGGGTGCTTATCGTGTCCAGGTCAGGACACTTTACTATTGTACACAATATTTTTCCAAATAAAAATCCTTTACAATTACTTTAAGTTTTTTTTTTTTTTTTATAATATAAAATATGTCATACCTGCTCTGTGTAACGGTTTTGCACGGAGTATCCCTGATCCTCCTCTTCTGGGGTCCTCCCGGGGGGAGGAGGGTATTCAAGTGGGCTCGATTCCCGAGTCTATTAACAGACCGTTATACTCGGCCCCCTTTGACCACTTGCACTCCGGAAGATTCCCCCCCCCCCTTCAGGACCAGGCAATTGCGCGGTCTTGCGAAGCTGTATCCAAATAACATTGAAGTCCTTTTTTTTAATTTTTTTTTATATAGTTTGCCCAATAAAAAACCTAAAGGAATATTAAAGGCAGATTTAAAAAAAAAAAAAAATTATATATATATAAAAAGATTTTGCACAGAGCAGGCCGGATCCTCCTCTTCTCGAGTCCCTCCTCGCTGCTCTTGGCCCCTCCCTGCTGCCGAGTGCCCCTCCCCCATTGCAAGCAGCTTGCTATGGGGGAACCTGAGTTGCTGCTCTGTGTGTCCGTTAACGCACACACTGCTGCTCGGCCTTGCCCCCGCTTTCTCCTCATTGGCTCACTGGCTGTGATTAACAGTAGCAGGATAGGATAGGTGGCCCTGACAGTTATTAAGGGGGGGGCTATGAGGAATGCATGAAAGTAAAAAAACAAAAAAAAAAAAACCTTGGATGCCACCAGGGCAGGGAGGAGCTGGAGTGAACTTTTTTTCTCTCCTGGGAAAGCAGTCTCTCTCACTGCCGGATCTCTTTTAGGGCTCATTCGCATGTGCGTCAGGAAACTGGCGCCCCCTCCTGAAAAGCGATCCACGCTCAGATCGCTTTTCTGAGCGATGCGACAGGCGCCATGTTGCTTCTTCACCGTCTAATTGCCGTGCTACCTCGCAATGCGATTGCACGCATTGTCTGTGGTGCAGCCAACAAAGCCCTAGATCAGGGGGGTCTCAAACTGGCGGTCCTCCAGCTGTTGCGGGACTACAAGTCCCATCATGCCTCTGGCTGAGGGAGTCAGGCTTGTAACTTTCAGCCTTGCAATGCCTCGTGGGACTTGTAGTTTCGCGACTCACTTAACAGATTTTTTTTTTTTTTCCGCCCTCTGTGTCCCATTGGGGAGATTTCCCTTCACTTCCCTTCACTTTCCCTTCCCTTCACTTCCTGTCCCACAGCCAAAACAGGAGGTGAGAGGAAATCCATCCAAATTGAGGGAATTCCTTTTTGGGGGAAGCCCCCAGGTCACCGGAATTGGTGTCCCCGTTGGAAGGTTTCCCGTTTTTATTACTTTTCTGGGGACAACCCGAAACTTGGGATTTTATTTTTACGTTCACTTTCAATGATAATAGTAAACAGGACAAATAGGAACAAATAGGAAGGGTTGTATATTCTTAATGGGGGGGACACAGGCAAAAATAAAAACTGACAGGGGTTCTAATCCCTCTCCACTATCAAACGAAAAAATTAAGTTTTGTCTTTTAGTTATACTTTAACCACTTGCCCACCTCGCTATAGCAAAATTATATATATATATATATATATATATATATATATATATATATATATATATATATATATATATATATATATATATAATATATTTTTTTATATATATTGGGTCCTCCCGTGAGCATGCCTTTGCGGGGAGTGCTGCGCTCTGATTGCTGTGTTCTCCGCACACCGCTCATCACAGATCAGGGGTAAAGGGCCAATCCGGAGGCTCTATACCAATGTCAGCTGATCACAGATGTAAACACAAGCCGGTTATCGGCACTCCTTTCCTCACACTGACTGCATGAGGAGAGGAGAAGAGAGCCGATAACCGGCTTGTGTGGAGGGGACATCTACACCGATAATTTTAATACTATCCCTTTTTAATTTATTTATTTTTTTTACATTTTTATCACTCACAAAGTGAAGGCTGGGGACGGGGTCTCTTTAAAGCGGGAGTCCGCCGGGACTCCGCGTTTTTATTTTTTTTTTTGTTTTTTTTTTAAAAGCCAGCAGCTACAAATACTGCAGCTGCTGACTTTTAAAATAGTGACACTTACCTGTCCAGCGCGCCCGTGATGTCGGCACCCGAAGCCGATCTGTAGATCGTTTCTCGGGTGCTGTCGCCGCCATCTTGGGTATGGGAATCAGGAAATGGAGCCTTTCGGGCTTCATTTCCCGGTTCCCTACTGCGCATGCGCGAGCCGCGCTGCGCAATAAGGACGGTCCCCGCTGCCTCTGGGATCTGTGTGTTTTCCCAGCAGGCAGCGGGGGGACCTGTGGAAAGGGGCGGGCACTTGCGGAAAGGGGCGTAATCTACGCCCCTTTCCGCAAAGAGCTATCCCGGAAGTGGGTGCAGTTACCTGGATTATCCAGGTAACTGCACCCCCCCTCCCCCCTGAAAGGTGCCAATTGTGGCGCCGGAGGGGTGGGGAGGATTCCGATGAGCGGAAGTTCCATTTTAGGGTGGACCTCCGCTTTAATAACATTTATGAATAAATGGATCCGTGAACCAGTATGCGGGGAGACATCAGATTTCTGGGTGTTTATTGCAGACGTGTGAGAGAGGAGCTCAGGGACCAGTTTTATTGTCATGTTTTGTCGTTGCCTGTGAAGTAATGGAAGAAATGGAACGTTGCCTATTAATCTGTTTCAGACGATTCTTCCAGCAAGGTGGAGGTGAAGGAATCCTACGAGCTGGAGGCCGGAGTGTTGTAAGTGTCCGCTTTGGATGTGGGGATAAGCTGGGACATCTGTATGTAGGAACACTAGCTGGATCTCCTTCTTTCCATTGTGCTTCCATACAAATGTGATCATCATGTTCTGATCTTTATTGGGGATGTTATTTTGTATATAGAGTGTTTATGTGGGGAGTTTACACTTTTCATTGAACAGAGTTTGGATAACACAGGGTTAAACGGAAAGGTCATAAATGAAGTGCACATTATCTGGACAGAATGCTTGGGGAGATAGTGATGTGTTCCTGCTTAGGAGATGTATGTTAGCTTGGGGGGGCTGCAAACTCTGCAGGGCTCCAACACACACTCGCTGCTATTCCAACCCTTCACATATTTCCACATAAACTTCCCTCCTGGCATTAAACTTTGCCAGGTATTGTGCCCAGCTTACCACCCCAAACTGATGTTCTTCCCTCAGCTCACCTCTCTCCCTGCATGTCCTGTGAGCAGAATAGCTGTGCTCCTCCTCTGGGTTCTCTTATCATATGGCACTGAAAATAGAGGAGGGGGGGGATTCAGCGGGACGCACAGAGCAAGTATGCAGGAGACTGGGGGGGGGGGGGGGGGGTGAGGAGACAGAAAATCAGGAGGGGCCGGCGGGGAGGAGCATCACGAGAGGTCTGACTAAATACAATCTCTTAGCAGCAGGGACCTGATCTACCCATCAGCTAGCTGTGATTGACAGGTACAGTGGTGTGAAAAAGTGTTTGCCCCCTTCCTCATTTCCTGTTCCTTTGCATGTTTGTCACACTTAAGTGTTTCGGAACATCAAACCAATTTAAACAATAGTCAAGGACAACACAAGTAAACACAAAATGCAATTTGTAAATGAAGGTGTTTATTATTAAAGGTGAAAAAAAATCCAAACCATCATGGCCCTGTGTGAAAAAGTGATTGCCCCCTAAACCTAATAACTGGTTGGGCCACCCTTAGCAGCAACAACTGCAACCAAGCGTTTGCGATAACGTGCAATGAGGCTTTTACAGCGTCCTGGAGGAATTTTGGCCCACTCATCTTTGCAGAATTGTCCTAATTCAGTTACATTAGAGGGTTTTCGAGTATGAACGGCCTTTTTAAGGTCATACCACAACATCTCAATAGGATTCAGGTCAGGACTTTGGCTAGGCCACTCCAAAGTCTTCATTTTGTTTTTCTTCAGCCATTCGGTGGTGGACTTGCTGGTGTGTTTAGGATCATTGTCCTGCTGCAGAACCCAAGTTGGTTTCAGCTTGAGTACACGAACAGATGGTCGGACATTCTCCTTCAGGATCTCTTGGTAGACAGCAGAATTCATAGTTCCTTTTATCACGGCAAGTCTTCCAGGTCCTGAAGCAGCAAAACAGCCCCAGACCATCACACTACCACCACCATATTTTACTGTTGGTATAATGTTCTTTTTATGAAATGCAGTGTTCCTTCTACGCCAGATATACTTGGACACACACCTTCCAAAGAGTTCCACTTTTGTCTCATCGCTCCACAGAATGTTGTCCCAAAAGTCTTGGGGATCATCAAGATGTGTTGTGGAGAAATTGAGACGAGCTTTGATGTTCTTTTTGCTCAGCAGTGGTTTTCTCCTTGGAACTCTGCCATGCAGGCCATTTTTGCCCAGTCTTTTCCTGATGGTGGAGGCATGAACGCTGACCTTAACTGAGGCAAGTGAGGCCTGCAGTTCCTTGGACGTTGTTGTGGGGTCTTTTGTGACCTCTTGGATGAGTCGTCGCTGCGCTCTTGGGGTAATTTTGGGCGGCCGGCCACTCCTGGGAAGGTTCACCACTGTTCCATGTCTTCGCCATTTGTGGATAATGGCTCTCACTGTGGTTCGCTGGATTCCCAAAGCTTTGGAAATGGCTTTATAACCCTTTCCAGACTGATAGATCTCAATTACTTTCTTTCTCAATTGTTCCTGAATTTCTTTGGGTCTCGGCATGATGTGTAGCTTTTAAGGATCTTCTGGTGGACCTTACTGTGTCAAGCAGCTCCTATTTAAGTGATGCCTTGATTGTGAACAGGTGTGGCAATAATCAGGCCTGGGTGTGGCTAGAGAAATTGAACTCAGGGGTGGACAACCACAGTTATAGTATGTTTTAACAAGGGGGGCAATCACTTTTTCACACAGGGCCATGATGGTTTGGATTTTTTTTCACCTTTAATAATAAACACCTTCATTTACAAATTGCATTTTGTGTTTACTTGTGTTGTCCTTGACTATTGTTTAAATTGGTTTGATGTTCCGAAACACTTAAGTGTGACAAGCATGCAAAGGAACAGGAAATGAGGAAGGGGGCAAACACTTTTTCACACCACTGTAGATCGAAGCGGAAGCTGTCATGGGGCCCCCTACTGGCAATGCCTGAATGGTCAGTCCACCCCTGGTGTGCGGCACTTACTATTGCGAGCTGTGTCGGCGGCTGCTGGTCTAGCGCCTGCCACACAGCTTGCATACTTCAAAGTCTTGCAGGACATGGCTGAGGGGGATCTGGGGTCCCATGCGCCCCTCCCGAGGGAGATCTGGGGTCCCATGCGCCCCTCCCGAGGGAGATCTGGGGTCCCATGCGCCCCTCCCGAGGGGAATCTGGGGTCCCATGCGCCCCTCCCGAGGGGGATCTGGGGTCCCATGCGCCCCTCCCGAGGGGGATCTGGGGTCCCATGCGCCCCTCCCGAGGGGGATCTGGGGTCCCATGCGCCCCTCCCGAGGGGGATCTGGGGTCCCATGCGCCCCTCCCGAGGGGGATCTGGGGTCCCATGCGCCCCTCCCGAGGGGGATCTGGGGTCCCATGCGCCCCTCCCGAGGGGGATCTGGGGTCCCATGCGCCCCTCCCGAGGGGGATCTGGGGTCCCATGCGCCCCTCCCGAGGGGGATCTGGGGTCCCATGCGCCCCTCCCGAGGGGGATCTGGGGTCCCATGCGCCCCTCTGAGAATAATTTGCTGTCAATCGGCATACAGGTTGCCAGAAAATTACACTTGGTGCTCTGGATAGAGACAAGTACACACTATAGAGGGATATGCTTTGTTCATATTTCATGTCTGAGGTTTACAAACACTTGAGATGCAGAGCCTCACATCCCCCCAGGATTGGGATAAGGGGCATTTCTTGTTTATTCAGCTATACCAGTGATCTGTATCCTCACACTGTTATCTTTGTTGTCTTTCAGCTCTTTCCAGGAGTCTCCTGATGGTGATGGGAATTCTCCTCCACATAACAAGACGGCCAGCGAGAGCGAACTGAGCACGTCAGCGGCGGAGCTACTCCACGATTACATGATGACTGTAAGAACCCCCGACCTGCAGAGGTCATGTGACCACATTTATAGACGCGTGAATGTTTGTTTGTTTTTTTGGCCGGTTGAGATAGAATTTTTTTGGTAACCACTTTCCGCCTGGCCTATAGCAAAATGTTAGCCAGGCGGGACTTTCGTTGTGGCGGGTGGATGTCGTATGACTTCCTCGCGGGAGCGATCTGTGATCACAGATCACTGTACCCACCCACTGCTAGGTACCATGTGACTCCCCTGTGACCAATCACAGCAGGTCACATGACAGGTTGCACACAATGGAGGGCTTCCTTTCATGCCATCCATTGTGTGCATTTGTGTTGCTAGCTGTGATTGGTCACAATGATCACATGGTATAGACATGGCCAATCACAGCTAATCGCAACAGTGCACACTGATTGAACCACTTTCCTTCAGTGAAAATGGCTGCTTATACTAGTGCTTCTCAACCTCAGTCCTCAAGGACCCCCCCAACGGGTAATGAGAGACATTTTATCTAAGAGAAGTTCCCAAAACATGAAAACAACCACGAGGCGGCCACAGCGGCACCAAACTGCCCCCTTGCCCTGCTGTCTGCCGGTCTGTCCGGCACTTACTCCATCTAGGTGGCGGGCTGCGGTGTCCTCATCTCCAGCACGGCGGCTTTCACCGTTCCTCTCTCCTCCTCCTCCTCGGCGCTAGATGTCCAATAGGATCGCTTGACGTTTTGTCCAAATTGGGAAAATGTGTCTGACGACCCACTTTCCTGATTGGCGGGGGAGGAGATTTAGTGTGAAAATAGCGAAATATTAATTCGTTATTGTCGCACAACTGGGTGGGATCGGGGTGAAGTGCTCTGCGCCCCGAGCCCACCCTTTTTTTGAAGCCTATTAGAGCCTCTGGCTCTAATCACAAGTTTCTAACCTCCCCCCAATTGGAATCCATAGTCCGGTGCCCTGTATGTAGATCAGGGGGCCGGACACAAGGGGACAGCACCCGTGCACCCCTAATGGACGGGCCGCCACTCGCCAGATCCCTTTTGGGCCAGTAGGACTCTCTCAGCTTTGGGAGAGAAGTTCCTGTAGCGGATCGATCCCGGTCACCCACTCACTGATCCAAATCCTTTACTAGTTCCATCGGGGTAATCTCAGGGGAAGAAAGCCAACACCTGATAATCGCTTAATACGTTTATTTAAATGTATTAATATTAAAACCTATATCGTGGTTCCTTTTTTTACGTCACGGCCGGTTTAGGTGGAATGCACGGCGGCTCAGAAGCAGGAGCGGCGGCGGTTTTGTTATCGTTTTAAGGCTCTGCGTAGTGGGTGCCGCTCCAGGGCACAACCAAATACGAGTCAACCACTATATGTTTCAATATTAATACATTTTAAGCTGTTATTCCCCCACCCCCCGCCACCTTCCGCTGCTCTTCCCGGGCCTCTCGTCCCACCAGGAGACACGAGCCACCAGCCAGCTAGGCTGGGCCCCGAACAAAGCCGCATTCAGCTCTGATCAGGTCTCCAATGTAATGTCCCAAGGAGCGGGAGGGGATGTTTCCCCCGCCACCTTCCGCTGCTCTTCCCGGGCCTCTCGTCCCACCAGGAGAAACCCTTCCCACCAGTCTCCATGCCACCAGGAGAAACTGTGACACCAGGAGACATGAGCCACCAGCCAGCTAGGCTGGGCCCCAAACAAAGCCGCATTCAGCTCTGATCGGGTCTCCAGTGTAATGTCCCAAGGAGCGGGAGGGGATGTTTCCCCTCGCCACCTTCTGCTGCTCTTCACAGGCCTCATGTCCACCCAGGAGACTCGAGCCACCAGGAGACCCATGCCACCAGCCAGCTAGGCTGGGCCCCGAACAAAGCCGGATTCAGCTCTGATCGGGTCTCCAATGTAAAATCCCAAGGAGCGGGAGGGGATGTTTCCCCCCCGCCACCTTCTGCTGCTCTTTCCGGGCCTCTCGTCCCACCAAGAGACATGAGCCACCAGGAGAAACCGTGCCACCAGGAGACATGAACCACCAGCCAGCTAGGCTGGGCCCCGATGTAATATCCTAAGGAGCGGGAGGGGATGTCCCTGTCCCTCCCCCCCGCCACCTTCTGCTGCTCTTCACAGGCCTCATGTCCAGCCAGGAGACCCATGCCACCAGCCAGCTAGGCTGGGCCCCGAACAAAGCCGGATTCAGCTCTGATGGGGTCTCCGATGTAATATCCTAAGGAGCGGGAGGGGAAGTCCCCCCCCCGCCACATTCAGCTGCTTTTCACAGGCCTCATGTCCAGCCAGGAGACCCGAGCCACCAGGAGACCTGTGCCACCAGCCATCTAGGCTGGGTCCTGATCAAAGCCGGATTCAGCTCTGATCGGGTCGCCAATGTTTCCCCCTGCCACCTTCTGCTGCTCTTCACAGGCTTCATGTCCAACTAGGAGACCCGTGCCACCAGCCAGCTTGGCTGGGCCCAGCTCTGATCGGGTTGCCAATGTAATATCCCAAGGACCGGGAGGGGATGTTCCCCCTGCCACCTTCTGCTGCTCTTTACAGGCCTCATGTCCAGCCAGGAGACCCGTGCCACCACAAGACCCAAGCCACCAGCCAGCTAGGCTGGGCCCCCCGAACAAAGCCGGATTCAGCTCTGATCGGTTCTCCGATGTAATATCCCAAGGAGCGGAAGGGGATGTTCCTCGACCCCCCCCCCCCCCCCCCCGCGACACCTTCCGCTGCTCTTTTCAGGCCTCACGGTCAACCAGGAGACCCGTCCCACCACGAGACCCAAGCAACCAGCCAGCTAGGCTGAGACCCGAACAAAACCGGATTCAGCTCTGATCGGAGTCTCCGATGTAATATCCCGGAAGCGACATTACTTCCGGTTTACTCGGCTGCCAATGGCGCTGATTTAAAAAAAAATTACAGTATTTAGAATTGCCGATTTTGGCGATCTGAATATTTTTGTGCAAGGGAGGGATTGGGGGGGGGGGGGAGGGGGGGTATTTTAACCAACAAATGGCAGAAATAGGCTTAGGCATGAGTGTCACTGATTTTTTTTTTTTTTTTTTTAACGCTCGGTGTGCGGCCTTAAAGTTCACTAAAAGACGGAGTTGGGCTTTTATCACTTGAGTCCTGAGCATCTTAATCCTGGACTCAGCAGCTCCCTGGGGGGGACGGGGGGGGGGGGGGGGGGGGCCCCTTCCACACTAGTGCTAGAACCCACCGGCTGGCAGCAGCAACAGCAGCTGGTACCCATCACTAAGCCCAGGATCCAAAGCCTTCATTCCCGGGGCTTTTGATTCCGATACTTCACTCCACAGAAGTGCACTGTAGAGAAACTATGTATCGGGGTACAAATGCTAAAAGGTAAAAAAAAAAATGCCCAAAATTGAAATCGATAAAATGGAAAAAAAAAATGCTTGGCTCTCAAGAGGGTCTAGGAAGAAAAACACCCGGGGGGGGGGGGGGGGGGCTCAAGTAGTTACATTTTTATTGAATTCCTCCTGAAAATCAGCAGAGCACTTCAGGTGTGTGAGGACACCTAACGCCCCACCCCATCCTCTGATATCCGGAAAGATTTGTATCGGAGAATCGAATCCATTCCTGTGTTTTTCTTGTTTTCAGCTGAGGACCAAGCTCTCCTCGGAGGAGATCCGGCAGTTTGCGATGCTTCTCCACGAGTACCGGAACGGAGCCTCCATTCACGAGTTCTGCATTAACCTCCGTCAGCTGTACGGGGACAGCCGCAAGTTTCTGCTTCTGGGTAAGAAGTCGCACAGCTTACCGTATATTGTACCAACGTCCTGCTGCAGGCCGCATAGCGATCACAGGGAGATACAGAGAGATTTTTTGGGTGGATTTTTTTAGGCGCCAACACATTGAAAACAGAGAATTTTATATATAAAAATATATATATATTGTTAAGACAAAGATAGACAATTAAAAAGTTGGTTATTATTAAACAAGTATAGACATCAAAAACAAGTTGTCTTTTATAGTATGCCATCAAAGAGGGACGTTATCTTATCACATAGAGGGTGACGGTTATGTAGTTATCACAACATGTTTCGCCACCGTGGGGCTTCCTCAGGGTAATTTATATTTATCCTGACATGTTTCGCCACCGTAGGCTTCCTCAGGGGATATTTATCCCGACATGTTTTGCATCTGCCTCTAGGGCCATGCCTTTTGGCTAGGACCAGAGGATTTCTCTTATTCCTGTCCGGAAGGCCAGCCATTGTATCGCACAATGGCACCTTTAGCACTTCTCCGCCATCCTTCCCTCTCCACCTTTATGTGTGTGTTTTTCACGTTTGTCTTTATTTTTGGTTGCACTGTACATGTCTCTTTTTTTTCACGTGTGACTGGTAGGGTGTAGGTCCTCAGGCCTGCCCTGAAAGTCTTGGGAGGGGGTGGATATGGCCTTCTGGCTTACTTCGCCCTCTCTCATGGGGTCTCCCTTCGGGGGAGCCCCACCTAGTACTTGGGGTTGATCTGTTTGGGCAGACCTCCCAGAGAACTGGGTCCGCCTGGTTTCGACCAGGTGGACCAGTGAAGTACCCCAGTCCCCAACAGGAGCCTCGTGCCCTGGGAGATCAGGGCTAGGGTCCTTTCTCTTCGGAGGAGGCCCTTTTTTTTTTGTGTTCCACTTTTTGATGTGCGCTTTTTGTGTTTCACTTTTTGGTGTGTACTTTTTTTTTTTGCACCGGCTGGAGTGTGTTCATGCAACATGGGCTTTTAAAAAAAAAAAAAAGTCAGTAGATGACACAAAATGCACTAGGGTGCACTGGAGTCATGGTTGCATTGGGGTCACTAGATGTCTTCGGGTTCTCAGTGGGGCACTGGAGTCACGGGGTGCACAGGAGCACACTTTGATCATTTTATATAGTAACAGCATTCTGTATCATCTAGTGACCTAAGTGTGCCCCTGTGCACCCTGTGACTTCAATGCACCACTGAACATCCCGAGTAGATGATACAGAATGCTGTTACTATATAACTCGGGATGTTCAGTGGTGCATTGAAGTCACAGGGTGCACAGGGGCACACTTGAGTCACTAGATGACACCAAATGTTGTCTGGGGGTGCACTGACGTTTACTATATAACTCAGGATGCTCATGGGGCACTAGAATCATGGGGTACGCAGGGGCAAACTTGGGTCAGTAGATAACACATGCTTTCTGGGGTGCACTGGAGCCATGGGCACTCTGGGGTTACTATGTGACTTGGGATGTTCAGTGGTGCATTGGAGTCGCAGGCTGCACAAGGGCAAGCTTGGGTCACTAGGTGACATAGGATGCTCTCTGGGTTGCATTGGAGCGACAGTTACATCTGGGTCACTATATGACTCAGGATGCTCAGTAGTGCAATGGAGTCATGGGGTGCATAGGGGCGCACAGTTGGGTCACTAGATGACACAGTATGGTCTGTGGGGTGCACTGGGATCACTAGGACTCGGGATGATCGGTGGTTCATTGGAGTCACAAGGTGCACAGGGGCACAGTTTGCTCACTAGATGACACAGAATGCTCATTAATACATTGGAGTCACTAGATGGCACAGGATACTCTCTGGGTGCACTGGAGTCATGTGCACACTGGGGTCACTAGATGATTCGGGCTGCTCAGTAGTGCAATGGGGGTCACAGGATACACAGGAGCACTAGATGACACAGGACGCACTGGGGTGCACTAGAGTCACCAGCGCACTAGGGTCACTAGATGACTTGGGATGCTCAGTGGTGTGCAGGGGCACACTTGGGTCATTAGATGACACACAGTGCTCTTTGGGGTGCAGTGGGGTCACTAGATGTCTTTGGGATGCTCAGTTTGGGCACTGGAGTTGTGGGCTGCACAGGGGTACACTTGGGTCACTAAATAACACAGAATGCGCTGTGGTGTGCACTGAGGTTACTATATGACTCGGGGCGCACAGTGGTGCATTGGAGTTACGGAGTACACTTGGGTCACTAGGTGACACAGAATGTTTTTTTTTGGGGTGCACTGGAGACACTAGAGGACTCGGGATGATGCGTGATTCATTGGAGTTACAGGGGCACAGTTGGGTCACTAGATGACACAGGATGCTCATTAATACAGTGGAGTCACAGGGGCACAGTTGAGTGACTAGATGACACAGGGTACTCACTGGGGTGCACTGAAGTTAGTCACCTGGATCACTATGACTCTGGATGCTCAGTACAGTGGAGGAGTCGGAGGGTGCACAGTTGGGTCACTAGATGACACTGGGGTGCACAGTAGTGCAGTGGGGTCATGGGGCACACAGGAGCACTATGACACAGGATGCTCTGAGGGTGCACCAGAGCCACAGGGGTGGACAATAATTCACTAAATGACATGAGTCACGGGGGGCGCACACTCTCTAGTCGGGGGGGGGGGGGGGCACGCTCTCTAGTCATGAGGGGGCATGCTCTATTCACACTCTCTAGTCACGGAGGGGCACACTCTCTAGTCTTGGGGGGGCACACATGTGGCACTGGAGAGACAGGCGCATATACGGGCACGGCATGGGTAGTACAGCAAACACTTTCAGCTGAATAATCACAAAGAACACAGGACTCGTGGCAGGCACAGAGGGGGGGGGGGGGCGGGGGCCTGACGTTGGGCTTAGCCACATGTTGCTTTACAATTTACGGGTGCGCCATTTAGAAGACCTGTCTCTGGAGCTTGAGGGAAGTAACTGTGACACCTGATTGGTTCGTTGTTATATGATTGACTTTCAATTTAGGTGCTCCGTTATTTTTACTCGATTAGCCTTTGATAAATGCTGTAGAATACCACTGAAAGCCAGTGACCTGGAATAGGAGTATATTCCCCAAGTATCCTCCCCTCCTGTAACTTTTGTCTTTCTTCATTGGCTCAGGTCTCCGGCCGTTTATACCTGAGAAGGACAGTCAGCATTTCGAGAACTTCCTGGAAACGATCGGCGTGAAGGACGGACGCGGCATAATCACAGACAGCTTCGGCAGGTACAGACGGACTATGAGCACCGCCTCGAACTCCACCACCAATGGCAATGGTGCGGCCGAAGGCTCAGATGACCAGTCCGCACCCTCGGAAGGAGACGAATGGGACCGCATGATTTCAGACATAAGTAATGACATAGAGGCTCTGGGATGTAGCATGGACCAGGATCCACTCCAAGGATCTGCAACTTCCTGACTCCAGAGTCAACTTTACGATGCCCTCACAGTAACTGCCTGAGAGGGGGGGGGGGGCCCTATAACCAAAAGCCTCATCTGGCCTTTACATTTCTTCAGCCTCCACCACAGTGGGAGTTTAGCCCAGCATGGAATTCTGGGAAAAAAATTTCTGCTAAGTGCAGCGGAACCGTTTCCTGCTGCACCACCTCCTGTTACCAGAAAGGTTTTAGCGCCCAAGTTTTGTTGGGTCTTGCGTGTATGAGACGGACGACGTTTGTAACCTGAAGTGCTTTTGTTACGTTTGACAAACCCTCTGCGTAGAAGTAATCCCGGGCGGGTTTGTACATTGAAGTGACACTTTTTTCCTGTTTGCACATGAACTTATTTTGTTACATTTGAGACTATTTACTATTTTTTTTTTTTTTTTTTTTATACATAGAAGTTATTGCTGGGTAAAATAAGAGATGACAATTTTTTTTTTTTAAAAGTCAACGTTTACCACAATGTGAATCGCTCAAGAGGAGAGGACCGTCAGAAGAAGATGGTAAAGAAGAAGCGAAAAGTTTTAGTTCAATGCTGGTTGTTGTGCGCGTGTGTTTCGTTATCCCCTCAATGTGTACGTGACTACCTTCTCGCCAGAGGTGCCTGGCATGGGAGCTCGGGCGGAAAGGCATTCAGAGTCGAGCTGTGGTCTGCAAATATAAAAATAAAAAATGCTGGAAACACTCCTGAAGAAGTCGGCTTAGCTCAGAGCCTGAAGAAGGCAGCTTTGCTCGGCTCCCTGAAGCGGGTTGCTCGGCTCCCTGAAGCGGGTTGCTCGGCCCCCTGAAGCGGGTTGCCCAGCTCAGCTTCCTGAATAAGGTTGCCCAGCTCAGCTTCCTGAATAAGGTTGCCCAGCTCAGCTTCCTGAATAAGGTTGCCCAGCTCAGCTTCCTGAATAAGGTTGCCCAGCTCAGCTTCCCGAATAAGGTTGCCCAGCTTCCCGAATAAGGTTGCCCAGCTTCCCGAATAAGGTTGCCCAGCTTCCCGAATAAGGTTGCCCAGCTTCCCGAATAAGGTTGCCCAGCTTCCCGAATAAGGTTGCCCAGCTTCCCGAATAAGGTTGCCCAGCTTCCTGAATAAGGTTATCTTCCTGAAGGAGGTTGCTCAGCTTATCTTCCTGAAGGAGGTTGCTCAGCTTATCTTCCTGAAGGAGGTTGCTCAGCTTATCTTCCTGAAGGAGGTTGCTCAGCTTATCTTCCTGAAGGAGGTTGCTCAGCTTATCTTCCTGAAGGAGGTTGCTCAGCTTATCTTCCTGAAGAAGGTTGCGCAGCTTATCTTCCTGAAGAAGGTTGCGCAGCTTTTCTTCCTGAAGAAGGTTGCGCAGCTTATCTTCCTGAAGGAGGTTGCTCAGCTTATCTTCCTGAAGGAGGTTGCTCAGCTTATCTTCCTGAAGGAGGTTGCTCAGCTTATCTTCCTGAAGGAGGTTGCTCAGCTTATCTTCCTGAAGGAGGTTGCTCAGCTTATCTTCCTGAAGGAGGTTGCTCAGCTTATCTTCCTGAAGGAGGTTGCTCAGCTTATCTTCCTGAAGGAGGTTGCTCAGCTTATCTTCCTGAAGGAGGTTGCTCAGCTTATCTTCCTGAAGGAGGTTGCTCAGCTTATCTTCCTGAAGGAGGTTGCGCAGCTTATCTTCCTAAAGGAGGTTGCGCAGCTTATCTTCCTGAAGAAGGTTGCGCAGCTTATCTTCCTGAAGAAGGTTGCGCAGCTTATCTTCCTGAAGAAGGTTGCGCAGCTTATCTTCCTGAAGAAGGTTGCGCAGCTTATCTTCCTGAAGAAGGTTGCGCAGCTTATCTTCCTGAAGAAGGTTGCGCAGCTTATCTTCCTGAAGAAGGTTGCGCAGCTTATCTTCCTGAAGAAGGTTGCGCAGCTTATCTTCCTGAAGAAGGTTGCGCAGCTTATCTTCCTGAAGAAGGTTGCGCAGCTTATCTTCCTGAAGAAGGTTGCGCAGCTTATCTTCCTGAAGAAGGTTGCGCAGCTTATCTTCCTGAAGAAGGTTGCGCAGCTTATCTTCCTGAAGAAGGTTGCGCAGCTTATCTTCCTGAAGAACGTCTTTATCGTCTCATCCTGCCCAAATCATTGTGACCAAATAATCTCTTGACTAAAGCAGTGGTCATCAACCCTGTCCTCAGGGCCCACTAACAGGCCAGGATTTATGAATTACCTTGGGGGGAGATGCAGACTAGAATACAGCAGTCACTGAGCAGCAGATGAGATAACCTGTGATGTATTTTATGCAAACCTGGCCTGTTAGTGGGCCCACAGCTGGTAGAGCGGCCTGGCGAGGCGCGGTTTGATTGGATCGTCAGTTTGTTACACGCTTTATACAAAGTCATGTTTACAAGAATCGGCCAACCTTTATTTGGTCGGTTACAAGTGGCGGATTTCTGATTCCACTCGTCCGTCTTACCCAGTTTACCGCCAGCGTGCCAAAGCCGGTCGTATTTTACGCACCGAGAGGGTTTTTCAGTGTTTTTATTAAGTTGGTTGTAGCAGTTTTTCTGTTAGAATGTTACTTGTGGTGTATGTGTATTTTTTTTTTTTTATATTTAAATGATTGGCAGAATACCGGCGTGTTTTAGATTTTTTTTTCCTTTTCTGTATCTGAAAGTTTAATTGTGATTTTGTTAAAGCTGAACTCCAGGACCCCCCACCACCACCACCACTTACAGTGGTTTCTATCAACCCCCCCCCCATCACCACCACTTACAGTGGTTTCTATCCCCCCCCACCACCACCACTTACAGTGGTTTCTATCCCCCCCCACCACCACCACTTACAGTGGTTTCTATCAACCCCCCACCACTTACAGTGGTTTCTATCAACCCCCCACCACCACCACTTACAGTGGTTTCTATCAACCCCCCACCACCACCACTTACAGTGGTTTCTATCAACCCCCCCACCACCACCACTTACAGTGGTTTCTATCAACCCCCCCCCCCCCCCCCCACCCCCGGGGCTCCATTTATACCATATGATGTAAAATTGGGGATTTAAGTTACCCGTGACCTCACCAGAAGGCCAATCTCTTCTCCAGTCCCTCCTGTGGATGGAGCACTTTGGATTCGTGCTTTGGATGCCGAGCTAGCATGGGTGACAGTGCTTCGAATAATTGCTAAGGGCACTTACCTGGAGCGATTATAGTCGCCTTTCCAGTGGACAGCATCTCTTACTTCCCCCCTCATTACCGCCTCTTGAAGTTTCTTCAACTGCGTACTAATTTTGGATTGGACACTGGCAAGCAAAAAAAAAGTAGGCCAGCCCTGGTAACCCAACCAACTACCAGCATGCCTTATTTTTTTGATGGTGTCAGCGGGGGAGGACTAGCGCCCCATTGATGGTGTCAGCGGGGGAGGACTAGCGCCCCATTGATGGTGTCAGCGGGGGGGACTTGCGCCCCATTGATGGTGTCGGGGGGGGAACTAGCGCCCCATTGATGGTGTCAGCGGGGGGGACTTGCGCCCCATTGATCGTGTCGGGGGGGGGGGGGGAACTAGCGCCCCATTGATGGTGTCAGCGGGGGGACTAGCGCCACATTGATGTCAGCAGGGGGGACTAGCGCCACATTGATGGTGTCACCGGGGGGGGCTAACGCCTAATTGATGGTTGGGGGACTAGTGCCTAATTGATGGTGTGGGGGGGGGGACTAGCACCTAATTGATGGTGTCGGGGGGGGGGGGGGGCTAGTGCCTAATTGATGGTGTCGGGGGGGGGGGGGACACTAGCGCCCAATTGATGGTGTCAGCGGGAGGGGAATTAGCACCCCATTGATGGTGTCAGCAAGGGGGGGGACTAGTGCCCCTTTGATAGCGGGGGAGGACTAGCGCCCCATTGATGGTGTCAGCGGGGGGACTAGTGCCCCATTGATGGTATCAGCGGGGGGGGAGACTAGCGCCCCATTGATGGTGTCAGCGGGACGACTAGCGCCCCATCATCGGTGTCAGTGGGAGGAATAGTGCCCCACTGATGGTGTCAGCGGGAGGAATAGCGCCCCATCATTTAATATTAGTGGGAGGGAGGACTAGTGCCCCATCAATGGTGTCAGTGGGAGGAATAGTGACCTTGTGGCGTAAGTGGGAGTAAACCATACCCATCCCATTCATACCAATAGAGCCTCATTGATATGAATGGTAGGAATAATGCTCCATCAATGGTGTCCCATTATTGGTGTCATCTGGAGGAAAAGTGTCCCAAAGGCCAGATAAAGGCAAGCAAAGGGCCACATCTGGCCCCTGGGCCATAGTTTGGAGACCATTGCCTTAGCTGAATGCACCGCAAACCCGCGTCACGTTTTCTCCCTGAAACTGTATGGTGTGCGCCAACCTGGCCCTTTTTACTGATTGAATGATCCCTACCGGCACTTCTAGTTATTAGCTGATCCCTACTGTCCAATCAGAATGTTTGGCAGCTGGCTTTGAAGGTGAAGTGCGTTTTTCATTGAAGGCTTTTTTTTTTTCTTTCTATGATTGCTGAGCATTGGCGTGTGCGTGCCGGGGGGGGGAGGAGTTTGTGTGTTTTGTGGGTTTTCATTCCAGTTTTTATCCAGTGGTTTTATACACTTTGTTTACTGGGCTGTCTATATGCTTTATTTTGTATGTATTATTTGTATCTGTAAATAAATGTGTGCATCTACATGAGTCCGTGTCTCTTGTCTGCTCTCTTCTCATCTATAGAGTGACCGGACACCTAAATATCCGGGGCAAATATAGAAAAACACTATTTAGTTCTCTTTTTCCTCGTAACGTTGTAATTGGACAAAGGGAGTGCTGAACCCATTCCATTGGTGGGTAAGATGGGGTCTGGAGTCAAAGCTGGGGCAGCGTTGGGGGAGACCCTGGCTGGCGTAGTCTCAAAAAATATAAAAAAAGGGCGAGGGGGCCACAGATTTAGGGCAACTCTGGTAAGTAAAAGCCTGCGGTGCTCGTGCCCCCAGAGTGACAGTTTAGGGGTTGTTAGAATAGTTCACTGATGAGGGCAATACGCACTTTACTCGCTCCCGATTTAGGAGGTCAGGGGTGCCCAACCACTGCGTCCTCTAATATTCCCGACCCGCTATTCCCAGAGCATCAGTCTGAAGAATGTAGGCAGTGGTAGAGGAAGCATGCCGATGCTTTGAAGAATGGAGCCCGGCGGTAGAGGAAGCACGCTGATGCTTTGAAGAATGTAGAGGAAGCATGCCGATGTTTTGAAGAATGTAGCCGGCGGTAGAGGAAGCACGCTGATGCTTTGAAGAATGTAGAGGAAGCATGCCGATGCTTTGAAGAATGTAGAGGAAGCATGCCGATGTTTTGAAGAATGTAGCCGGCGGTAGAGGAAGCACGCTGATGCTTTGAAGAATAGCCGGCGGTAGAGGAAGCACGCCGATGCTTTGAAGAATGTAGCCGGCAGTAGAGGAAGCACGCCAATGCTTTGAAGAATGTAGAGGAAGCACGCCGATGCGTTGAAGAATGCAGCCATTGGTAGAGGAAGCATGCCGATGTTTTGAAGAATGTAGCCGGCAGTAGAGGAAGCACGCTGATGCTTTGAAGAATAGCCGGCGGTAGAGGAAGCACGCCAATGCTTTGAAGAATAGCCGGCGGTAGAGGAAGCACGCCGATGCTTTGAAGAATAGCCGGCGGTAGAGGAAGCACGCCGATGCTTTGAAGAATGTAGCCGGCAGTAGAGGAAGCACGCCGATGCTTTGAAGAATGTAGCCGGCGGTAGAGGAAGCACGCCGATGCTTTGAAGAATGTAGCTGGCGGTAGAGGAAGCACGCCGATGCTTTGAAGAATGCAGCCATTGGTAGAGGAAGCACGCCGATGCTTTGAAGAATGTAGCCGGCGGTAGAGGAAGCACGCCGATGCTTTGAAGAATGTAGCTGGTGGTAGAGGAAGCACGCCGATGCTTTGAAGAATGTAGCCATTGGTAGAGGAAGCACGCCGATGCTTTGAAGAATGTAGCCATTGGTAGAGGAAGCACGCCGATGCTTTGAAGAATGTAGCCATTGGTAGAGGAAGCACGCCGATGCTTTGAAGAATGTAGCCGGCGGTAGAGGAAGCACGCCGATGCTTTGAAGAATGTAGCCGGCGGTAGAGGAAGCACGCTGATGCTTTGAAGAATAGCCGGCGGTAGAGGAAGCACGCCGATGCTTTGAAGAATGTAGCCGGCAGTAGAGGAAGCACGCCAATGCTTTGAAGAATGTAGAGGAAGCACGCCGATGCGTTGAAGAATGCAGCCATTGGTAGAGGAAGCATGCCGATGTTTTGAAGAATGTAGCCGGCAGTAGAGGAAGCACGCTGATGCTTTGAAGAATAGCCGGCGGTAGAGGAAGCACGCCAATGCTTTGAAGAATAGCCGGCGGTAGAGGAAGCACGCCGATGCTTTGAAGAATAGCCGGCGGTAGAGGAAGCACGCCGATGCTTTGAAGAATGTAGCCGGCAGTAGAGGAAGCACGCCGATGCTTTGAAGAATGTAGCCGGCGGTAGAGGAAGCACGCCGATGCTTTGAAGAATGTAGCTGGCGGTAGAGGAAGCACGCCGATGCTTTTAAGAATGCAGCCATTGGTAGAGGAAGCACGCCGATGCTTTGAAGAATGTAGCCGGCGGTAGAGGAAGCACGCCGATGCTTTGAAGAATGTAGCTGGTGGTAGAGGAAGCACGCCGATGCTTTGAAGAATGTAGCCATTGGTAGAGGAAGCACGCCGATGCTTTGAAGAATGTAGCCATTGGTAGAGGAAGCACGCCGATGCTTTGAAGAATGTAGCCATTGGTAGAGGAAGCACGCCGATGCTTTGAAGAATGTAGCCGGCGGTAGAGGAAGCACGCCGATGCTTTGAAGAATGTAGCCGGCGGTAGAGGAAGCATGCTGATGCTTTGAATGTAGCTGGCGGTAGAGGAAGCACGCCGATGCTTTGAAGAACGTAGCCAGCGGTAGAGGAAGCACGCCGATGCTTTGAAGAACGTAGCCGGCGGTAGAGGAAGCACGCCAATGCTTTGAAGAATGTAGCCGGCGGTAGAGGAAGCACGCCGATGCTTTGAAGAACGTAGCCGGCGGTAGAGGAAGCATGCTGATGCTTCCTGTATAGTGTCGGAGTGCTGTCACAAACGCACTCTGAAAAATTGATGCAATTTCCGGTATTACTGGCGCCACTTCCGGTCCCCGTGGAACGCACGCCACGAACAATGTTTTTATACGGACGGATCTATGTTTGAGGCCTGTTCGATCGTATTTTTTATTTTATTTTTTGTAACTGCCCACTCCCCCGTACAATAAAATCTTTTTTAATGGTACTTCACTATCGGTTCCATTTTTTTATTTTTTTTCCTTCATTTTTGGGTACCTGCCTGTTCTGCTGAGAAACTTCTTAACCACATAAGGACCAGCCTCGTTTTGGAATTTAGGTGTTTACAAGTTTAAAACAGGTTTGTTTGTTTTTTTGCTAGAAAATTACTTGGAACCCCCGAACATTATTGTTTTTTTTTGTTCTAACACCCTAGAGAATAAAATGGCGGTCATTGCAATACTTTTTTTCACACCGTATTTGAGCATTATTTTTTTTTTTTTTTTTTTATTCGCTTTTTTTAATAAAAAAAATAACACGACAGTAAAGTTAGTCCATTTTTATTTATTTTTTTTATATTGTGAAAGATTAAGAGTAAATTGATACCCGACATGTCACGCTTCAAAATTGCGCCCCGCTCGTGGAATGGCGTCAAACTTTTACCCTCAAAAATCTCCATAGGCGACGTTTTAAAAATTCTACAGGTTGCCTGTTTTGCGTTGCAGAGGAGGTCTAGGGGTAGAATTATCGCTCTCGCTCTACCGATCGCGGCGATACCTCACATGTGTGGTTTGACCACCGTTTTACATACGCGGGCGCTACTCGCGTATGCGTTCGCTTCTGCACGCGAGCTTGTCGGGATAGATCGCTTTAAAAAATAAAATAAAAATTCTTATTTATTTTACTTAATTTTATTAATTTTTTCACTGTTTTAAAAAATAATTCTGGATTACTTCTATTCCTATAACAAGGAATGTAAACATCCCTTGTAATAGAAAAAAAAGCATGACGGTGGGGGGGAGGGGGGGAGGGGTCAAAAAGTCCTCACATCTCATATTTGGACTAAAATAAAAATAAAAAAATTGACATTTGAAAAAATGTGCTTTTTAAGAGCTATGGGGGGCCATCTTCGCCTCACTCGCCTCCATACCCAGGCACCGAGAGGACCCGATCGCCTCCGCTGCTGCCGGCGGCTCTGGTGAGTGGCGGAGGGCACAGGTGAGAGGTGGGGGGGGGGGTGGCACCTCTCATCGATAACGGTGATCTAGCGGCGAATCCGCCGCAGAGATCACCATTATCGTAAACCCGACGGCTCCTGAAAAGATGGATTTTATATTTACACGTTTCTCAAGTGATCAGCACTGTGTGTGTCGCAGCTGCATTTTTTTTATTTTATTTCATTTTTATATTTCTTTATTTGTTTTTTGTATACACCTTTAGCGCGAGTTTATATATTTAGTTTACATTTCTCACTCGCGTATACACAGTAGACACAGATCTGTCATCCGCTCGTTGTGGCCCTCGACCGGTTACCAAGTTGCTTAAGTGGCCCTCGCTCTCCAAAGCGTTGGGCGCCCCCCCCCCCCTGGTGTAGGTCCTTGGACTTGCCCTGAAAGTCTTGGCGCGGTTATGCTCCCCCCCTCCTTGTATTGGAATGGACCTTGCCTCGGCAGGTCCCCTTAAGAATGGGGTTTGGCTCGGTGGACCCTGGGGAATCGGGGCTTAGGGTCCCCTCTCCTCCATGTGTACACCCAGTGCACTTTTTGTTGTGTTTTATTAGCACATTTTGTTGTCTATTATTCTCTCTCATTTACACTCAACGCCTATGCCCTGATGAAGGGGGTTTTGGGCCCCTGAACCGTGGTGGCTTTTAATTCTGACGACTTGTCATGTGCAGCAAGAGATATATATATATATATATATATATATATATATAATATTTTTTTTTTTTTTTTTTTTTTTTTTTATTGCTCCTCCACTACACTTCAAGGCTTAAAAAATAAATAAAAATAAAATATTTGTTGAACATGACAAATCGTCAGAATTAAAAGCCACCACGGTTCAGGGGCCCAAAACCCCCTTCATCAGGGCTTAGATGTTGACTGTAAATGAGAGAGAATAATAGACGACAAAATGTGAAAATTAAATGAACTCGATCTATGACCAATAGCCAGATCCTTTTTTTTTTTTTTTTTTTTTTTTTTTTTTTTTTCAACATTTTGTTGCCTTTTATTCTCTTTTGATAACATCTTCTAGGCCCTGATGAAGAGTTCTGAGCCCCCAAAACGCGTTGGAATTTAACTTCCCGTCACGTGCAATAAAGACTTATTAGATCTGTGATGCTCTCATACCTTTTTATATTCCTTCAAGATTAGTGAAGCCCTATTTCAGTTCAGGCCAGCTCACACAACAGCTGAAAGTTGAAAGCAGGCTTGCTGCTCTGCAAGCTGATAGGCGGGGGGCGGGGTTAGTAGTACAGCAGGACCACCGGTCTTCCAGTGACGTAAGGTTTGGAGCGCTGCAGTTTTTTCAACTTCCCTATAATATACAGCTATAGAGTACAAGGAGGACGGGGCACCACTGGGGGAGCAGCAGCGCTCGATCTTCCAGATATTCAGGGAGCTTCCTGAAATGAGCTGGCAGTGCTGCCCTCTGCTGTACTAAAATCTCAAACATAGAATGTTACAAACCTGACACTTCAGCAGCGTTCAGAAATCGCAGGGACGCTTGCCATCAAAGATGCGAATGCTACGGCCTCTGTGCGACTCGGGATAGAAGACTGAAGCGGTGCGGCCCTCCTCAGAGCGGGAGATCCAGTACTGAACACCCAAGAAACGCAGAGGGATGCGAATGCCCAGCGCATTATCTCCAGCACTGGATTACGGAATGGAAGATTTTATTAGGGATGCATCAATACCATTTTTACTACGAGTACCGATGACTTTTTTTTTTTTTGTTTGCTTTGGATTATTTTATTTTATTTTTTTGTCCACTTCTATTTTATAAACTATTAAAACTTTAAAATTTTTTTGTTTGCTTTGGATTTTTTTGTTCACTTCTATTTTATAAACTATTAATTAAAGCGCTTTTTTTTTTTGTTGTTGTTTTGTTAATATTTTTACACTTATTAACCCTTTAATGAGCTTTAATTAACTGCTTATTCTCCTTCTCCATTTAATTATCTTTTTCCTGCTATTTTATAAATCATTAATTAAAACATTATTTATTTGTTGCTTTGTTCGTTACTATTTTTACACCTTTAACATATATCTACATGCTTCACGTTGAAAAAAAAAAAGCGCAATAAAATAAAATAAATTTATTTAAATTTATAAATAACTTTTCAATGCTTTGTACAATTTCTGGACTGATATGAAGTGTAAACAGAACAGATGCGGTAGGTATCGGTAATTGGTATTGGCGAGTGCTAAAAAATAAATTAAATAATTCCTACCGCAGCTCTTCTGTTTACACTTCATATCAGTCCAGCAATTGTACAAAGCATTGAAAAGTTATTTATCAATTTAAATACATTTATTTATTTGTGCTTTTTTTTTTCAATGTGAATCGTGTAAATATATGTTAAAGGTGTAAACATATTAACAAACAAAGCAAAAAAAATATTTTTTAGTTAATAGTTTATAAAATAGAAGTGAACAAAAAAAAATAAAAAATCAGCAGGAAAATGATAATTAAATGGAGAAGGTGAATAAGCAGTTTATTAAAGCTGATTACAGTAAGGGGTTAAACAGGAACATTTAATAAAAAAAACAAAAAAATACTTTTTTTTTTTTTTTTAAATACACGTGACAGGTTGCTTTAAACGAGAAGTATTTTATCAATTTTTTTTTGCTGTTTTATAGGTGGATGTTGCATCTGTCCCCTGGCACTAAGAACCAACCGATCGACTGTCAATCACCAGCTCTCTGTTCTGACAACCCCCCCCCCCCCCCTCACTGGATCGCTGAGCTGCAGAGGGGTGGGGGGAGCGGCTCGCTGAGAGGGTCACCAGTCCAGACACCTGGCAGATCCAGACGTTATTGTCGGGATGACGCGGTGCCTAGACTGATATCTGTGACATCAGCAGAGAGCGGACTTCAGACCCACTCTCTGCTGAAAACGTGTCACAGGTGTGCAAAATGAATTGCACTCCTGTGACCAATAGGAGAAGCCCGGCCAAACAAGCTCAGGCTGGACTTCTCCTTTTAAACTGACTTCATCTGTAGATGAATAAAAAGAAAGATACAAAATGAAACAATGTTTCTTTTTATCTTTCTGTTTCAGTAGCTAAGCAAGGCTGCTTTTATTTTTTTCTGAAGGCTCCAATTATCAGGACTTCAGTTTACACTTCAGCTGTTCCCAGGGGAACCCCGCTGACAGCTGAATAAGTAATCGGCCCCCGCTCCTTAAAGCGGAGGTCCACCCTAAAGTGGAGCTTCCGTTCATTGGAATCCTCCCCCCCTCCGGCACCACAATTGGCACCTTTCAGGGGGGAGGGGGGTGCAGGTACCTGTACAGTACAGGTATCTGCACCCACTTCCGGCATAGATCTCTGTAGAATCTACGCCCCTTTCCGCAGGTTCCCCGCTGTCTGCTGGGAAACACACGGATCCCAGAGGCAGCGGGGACCATCCTTATTGCGCAGCGCGACTCGCGCATGCACAGTAGGGAACCGGGAAATGAAGCCGCAAGGCTCCACTTCCTGATTCCCATACCCAAGATGGCGGCGGCAGCACCCGAGAGACGATCGAGAGATCGGCTTCGGGTGCCGACATCGCGGGTGCGCTGGGCGGGTAAGTGTCCTTATTTTAAAAGTCAGCAGCTGCAGTATTTGTAGCCGCTGGCTTTTAAAAAAAAAAAAAAAAACGGCGGACTCCCGCTTTAACAACCAATAATTGCAGTTTTTTTTTTGTTTGTTTTTTTCCCATTTCTGCTGTCAGTGGGGGAATCCCACTGACAGCTGAAAGAACCGAGCCTTCGAGGTTTCAAGTATCAGAGCATGTGCACGACTACCGATACCCATGCAAATGCTTAGTATCGGCACCAATACCAGTATCGGTGCAACCCTAGCATTCATAATAGACTCAAACCAAAAAGGAATAGTGGCACGTCAAGATAAGAGTCCAGAAGTTCGTTCTCCAACCTCAACAAATTGTGTGGATGTCCATACCAGCTGACGCATTTCGGGGGGTGTTGGGAGGTTGCCCCCCTTCCTCTGTCCTCTGTCTAGTGCAATGAGCTACAGCTCATTGAGAGGAACCATGAATGCCAACATGTACTGTGACATACTGAAGCAGAGCATGATCCCCTCTCTTCAGAGACTGGACCGCAGGGCAGTATTCCAACATGATAACCACCCCAAACACACCTCCAACACCACCACTGCCTTGCTAAAGAAGTTTGCTGAAGACAAGCAGACTAAGGACATGGATTACTGGAACCATGTCCTGTGGTCTGATGAGACCAAGATAAAGGTATTTGGTGTCAGATGGTAACAAGCGTGTGTGGGGGCAACCAGGTGAGGAGGACAAAGACAAGTGTGTCTTGTCTACAGTCAGGCATGGTGGTGGGAGTGTCATGGTCTGGGGCTGCATGAGTGCTGTCGGCACTGGGGGGCTACAGATCATTGAGGGGACCATGAATGCCAACATGTACTGTGACATACTGAAGCAGAACATGATCCCCTCCCTTCAGAGACTGGACCGCAGGGCAGTATTCCAACATGATAACCACCCCAAACACACCTCCAAGACCAAAGAAGCTGAGGGGGAAGATGATGGACTGGCCAAGCATGTCTCCAGACCTAAACCCTATTGAGCATCTGTGGGACATCCTCAAACGGAAGGTGGAGGAGTGCAAGGTCTCCAACATCCACCAGCTCTGTGAAGTCATCATGGGGGAGGGGAAGAGGACTCCAGTGGCAACCTGTGAAGCTCTGCTGACCTCCATGCCCAAGAGGGAGAAGGCAGTGCTGGAAAATAATGGCGGCCACACAAAATATTGACACCTTGGGCCCAATTTGGACATTTTCACTTAGGGGGTGTACTGACTTTTGTTGCCAGTGGTTTAGACATTAATGGCTGTGTGTTGAGTTATTTTGAGGGGACAGGAAATTTACACTGTTATACAAGCTGTACACTCACTACTTTACATTGTAGACAAGTGTCATTTCTTCAGTGTTGTCACATGAAAAGAGAAGAAGAAAAGATTTACGGAGATGTGATGGGGGTGTACTTACTTTTGTGACATACTGTGTATATATATATATATATATATATTGTGGTCAGCCAGCGGCTAGGATCACAACGCAGTTCTTCAAGTGCAGTTTAATGAGTGAGTGTTGTCACCAACCAAAAAAATAAATAAAACGAATGCGGCCACCGCAGCTAATGACCGATAAGTTGCAACATTTTCGCTTAGAACTTCAGGGAGATCGGTACTATTCTGCCCACCCTTATTACTCTATTAAATAAAACCCCCAGCTAATATTCTGTCCGCCATATGGGGGGGGGGGGGGTGCGGAGTGTATCGGTTGGTCTCTCTACGTAGAGATTCTGCTTCTCTTATTACTTTAGAACTGATTTTGCGGCCTGTGACGCGTTTCGTCCCGCAGCACCGCGAACCCCTCCAGAAATAAAGTCCCGGCACAATGTGGATGTATCAGCAACGGTTTATTGAGCAGCATAGTTGGTGCATCCTACTCGGAGTATATGTCTAATACAGAGGGGTAGTTAATGATCAGCTGTGCACTATACAGAGTGAGGCAGGAAGAAGAGGCTTGAAGGTTCTCGGAGGGGGAGGGGAAGGGGTCCAGTCTGACCAGCAGCTACATAGTCAGTTCCTACAAGACAAAAAAGAAAGATGCAAATCAGCGACCTCAGGAGCAACACTCTGACCTTCCACCAGCACCTCCCATTATTCCTAATGTAGAAGTCCAGCCAAATACCACGCCAAGCTTAAACCTGCCCCCATCCCCCTTCTAATCCCTATGCTAACTACCCTGTAGATCAGAGGTCTGCAAACGGTCTAAACCAGAGATATGCAATTAGAGGACCTCCAGAACTTGCAGAACTACAAGTCCCATGAGGCAAAGCAAGACTCTGACAGCCACAAGCATGACACCCAGAGGCATGATGGGATTTGTAGTTTTGCAACAACTGGAGGTCCACTAATTGCCCTGGAAGGACTGGTTTACTGTCTTTCAAGCTTTGGGGGGGGGGGGGGGGTGCTTTGTAGCCATTGGAAGAAGAAAATATCCTGGTATCAGTGGGAGGAATGGTGCCCCATCATTGATATCAATAGGGAAAATCATGCCCCATCATTGGCACTGTATCAGTAAGAGGAATAGTGCCCCATCATTGCTATTAATGGCAGGAATAGTGCCCTATCATTGGGAGGAATAGTGCCCCATCATTGGTATCAGTGGGAGGAATAGTGCCCCATCATTGGTGTCAGTGGGAGGAATAGTGCCCCATCATTGGTGTCAGTGGGAGGAATAGTGCCCCATCATTGGTGTCAGTGGGAGGAATAGTGCCCCATCATGTGTGTCAGTGGGAGAAATAGTGTCCCATTATTGGTGTCAGTTGGGAGGAATAGTGCCCCATCATTGGTGTCAGTGGAATAGTGCCCCATCATGTGTGTCAGTGGGAGGAATAGTGCCCCATCATTGGTGTCAGTGGAGGAATAGTGCCCCATTATTGGTGTCAGTGGGAGGAATAGTGCCCCATCATTGGTGTCAGTGGGAGGAATAGTGTCCCATCATTGGTGTCAGTTGGGAGGAATAGTGCCCCATCATGTGTGTCAGTGGGAGGAATAGTGCCCCATCATGTGTGTCAGTGGGAGGAATAGTGCCCCATCATTGGTGTCAGTGGGAGGAATAGTGCCCCATCATTAGTGTCAGTGAAAGAATAGTGCCCCATCATTGGTGTCAGTGAAAGAATAGTGCCCCATCATTGGTGTCAGTGGAGTAATAGTGCCCCATCATTAGTATCAGTGGGAGGAATAGTGCCCCATCATTGGTGTCAGTGGAGGAATAGTGCCCCATCATTGGTGTCAGTTGAGAAATAGTGCCCCATCATTGGTGTCAGTGGAGGAATAGTGCCCCATTATTGGTGTCAGTGGGAGGAATAGTGCCCCATCATTGGTATCAGTGGGTGGAATAGTGCCCCATCATGTGTGTCAGTGGGTGGAATAGTGCCCCATCATGTGTGTCAGTGGGAGGAATAGTGCCCCATTATTGGTGTCAGTGGGAGGAATAGTGCCCCATCATTGGTGTCAGTGGGAGGAATAGTGTCCCATCATTGGTGTCAATGGGAGGAATAGTGCCCCATCATTGGTGTCAGTGGGAGGAATAGTGCCTCATCATTGGTGTCAGTGGGAGGAATAGTGCCCCATCATTGGTGTCCGTGGGAGGAATAGTGCCCCATCATTGGTGTCAGTTGGGAGGAATAGTGCCCCATCATTGGTGTAAGTGCAATAGTGCCCCATCATTGGTGTCAGTGGAATAGTGCCCCATCATGTGTGTCAGTGGGAGGAAAAGTGCCCAATCATTGGTGTCAGTGGGAGGAATAGTGCCCCATCATTGGTATCAATAGGAAAAATGGTGCCCCATCATTGTTATCAATGGCAGGAATACATCATCATTGGTATCAATGGGAGGAATGGTGCCCCATCATTGGTGTCAGTGGGATGATTAGTGCCCCATCATTGGTATCAATAGGAAAAATGGTGCCCCATCATTGGTATCAATGGCAGGAAGACATCATTATTGGTATCAATGGGAGGAATGGTGCCCCATCGTTGGTGTCAGTGAGAGGTCTAGTACCCCATTGTCAGTGACAAGAACTATGCCCTCTGTTGCCGACAGCGGGGGGGGGGAGGGGGGTGATTATGCCCCAGGGGTTGGATAAAAGCAAGCAAAGGGCTGCAGTTTGGAGACCATTACTGTAGAGGAAAGTTGGCCATACTCCGGTCTGGTTACATAGTTTGGCTCCCAGAGGAGAGGAGTGATGGGTGACATCACCTCACAGACTCGGCAGCGTTGGCCATCTCTCCTCTTCACTGAGCCCTTGAGAGATCATGTGACTGGACCCAAACGCCCTCAGAACCGGCAAGTCTAGCCATCTTTCCTATACGGAGTAGTTCATATAGGACTTATGGGGGTAGGAGTAGATCTAGGCTTACACAGCATTTGACTAGACTTCTGTAGCACAAGCAACTGTGCCCTACTTAACCCGGAACCCACACATTAGTGAAAAGGGTTGGAAATGATTTGGGGCTTCTGTTGAGATGACCAAACCTGGAGATGGACATTCAGTACCGGAGAAAATCGTCCCAGAGTAAGGGATCCAGTCGGTCACACGGAACAAATCTCATTAATGCTCTGGATTGGACTCATTGATGGATTGTGGTTGAAGAAGGTGAACCAAATTCATAGGGCATGCAATGGCTCCAGGTAGGTTTCTCCCAGCAAAAACAGGGGGCCCCTAAAACTGGAGTGTTCAACGTTTGGAATCCACTTGTAGAAGGTCCAACGAGAGCGGCCAGCAGTGCTAATAACACCATCTTCAAAATAATGAATATTTGATAATGATAGCATTTGGAGTCCTCTCAAGTCTACACCATACTGGAGCCCCGAAGAAGGGGGAGATGAGTTCCCATTGTCACATTGTCCATCATTAAAGATCTTGAACTCTTCGGTTCTTCGGTTTGGAGCTCTCATTGGACTTTCTACATTGGTCACATAACAGCGTATCCCAACCAACATGTTCTGTCTTAGCAATATAACATCTCAATGGATATCTGTTGGCCACAGAAGCTGGAGGAACCTGCCGATGGATTGATTATCGGCAGGAAAATGTCAATGGCCTCTGTATCGGTGACATGAGAACTATCTCCACACCTCTACAGTACGGCACCGCTGTTACCATGTGCTAAATGACTGCAGTTTGAAGACCACATCCTAGACCAGTGCTTGTCCACCTACAAGGTATAGAAGGTCTCCGCAGCGTTCCCCGTCATCACCAAATGGCTTCACGTGATGTTTGGTATATATAAGGCCAGAACAGATTGTCAGAGACTGAGGACATACAGAAGAAGATGGCTAAAATACTGGGGACAGGCTACAAGTTTGGTTGGAGACTGGAGACATGCTGCAAAAGATAGTGAGACCCCGAGGACATGTTACACTATGCTAGTGGAAACCATCCCTTTACGAATCAATGCTGCCCCGGCCACTACAGATTGCTGGGACCTGAGGGCCGCATGTTGGGCACCAAGATCCCAGATCAGCCTTTCTCAACCTTTTCAACACAGAGGAACCCTTCAAATAGTTCTCCAGTCTCAGGGAATCCCCTACTAAAAATTAGAAATCTACAACTCATGATACATTAGTGTGATGGTCATTGGGAAGAATGGTCCTTACACTTGTGGTCATTGGGAAGAATGGTCCTTACACTTGTGGTCATTGGGAAGAATGGTCCTCACACTTGTGGTCATTGGGGAGAATGGTCCTCACACTTGTGGTCATTGGGAAGAATGGTCCTCACACTTGTGGTCATTGGGAAGAATGGTCCTCACACTTGTGGTCATTGGGAAGAATGGTCATTACACTTGTGGTCATTGGGAAGAATGGTCCTCACACTTGTGGTCATTGGGAAGAATGGTCCTCACACTTGTGGTCATTGGGAAGAATGGTCATTACACTTGTGGTCATTGGGAAGAATGGTCCTTACACTTGTGGTCATTGGGAAGAATGGTCATTACACTTGTGGTCATTGGGAAGAATGGTCCTCACACTTGTGGTCATTGGGGAGAATGGTCCTCACACTTGTGGTCATTGGGAAGAATGGTCCTCACACTTGTGGTCATTGGGAAGAATGGTCCTCACACTTGTGGTCATTGGGAAGAATGGTCATTACACTTGTGGTCATTGGGAAGAATGGTCCTCACACTTGTGGTCATTGGGAAGAATGGTCCTCACACTTGTGGTCATTGGGAAGAATGGTCCTCACACTTGTGGTCAGTGGGAAGAATGGTCCTCACACTTGTGGTCATTGGGAAGAATGGTCATTACACTTGTGGTCATTGGGAAGAATGGTCCTCACACTTGTGGTCATTGGGAAGAATGGTCCTCACACTTGTGGTCATTGGGGAGAATGGTCCTCACACTTGTGGTCATTGGGAAGAATGGTCCTCACACTTGTGGTCATTGGGAAGAATGGTCCTCACACTTGTGGTCATTGGGAAGAATGGTCATTACACTTGTGGTCATTGGGAAGAATGGTCCTCACACTTGTGGTCATTGGGAAGAATGGTCCTCACACTTGTGGTCATTGGGAAGAATGGTCATTACACTTGTGGTCATTGGGAAGAATGGTCCTTACACTTGTGGTCATTGGGAAGAATGGTCATTACACTTGTGGTCATTGGGAAGAATGGTCCTTACACTTGTGGTCATTGGGAAGAATGGTCATTACACTTGTGGTCATTGGGAAGAATGGTCCTTACACTTGTGGTCATTGGGAAGAATGGTCCTCACTAGGGATGAGCCGAACACCCCCCGGTTCGGTTCGCACCAGAACTTTCAAACGGACCCCGTGTTCGTAACGAACGTTAGAACCCCATTGAAGTCTATGGGACTCGAACGTTCGAAATGGAAAGTGCTAATTTTAACGGCTGATATGCAAGATACTGTCCTAAAAAGGGTTTGGCGACCTGGCTCCTGCCCCAGGGGACATGGGTCACTGCAAAAAAAAGTTTTAAAAACGGCCGTTTTGGCGGGAGCACTGATTTTAATGACAATTAAAGTGGAAAAAAAAAAATGAAATATTCCTTTAAATATGGTGCCTGGGGGGTGTCTGTAGTATGCCTGTGAAGTGCCACGTGTTTCCCGTGTTTAGAACAGTCCCTGCACAAAATGACATTAAACGGAAATAACACCATTTAAAACTGCTTGAGGTTTTAATGTTATATCTGGTTCCTGCAATATGATTGAAAATCATTCAGAAAAATGGCATGGGTAGCCCTCCCTGCCCATTACCAGCCTATTTGGGTCTTGTACGCATATTAAGGGGAACCCCGTACCCATATTAAAAAAAGGAAATGCGTGTGGCCCCCAGGCCCTATATACCCAGAACAGCAGTATACAGGCGGTGCAAACAAGACAGGGACTGTGTAGGTTTGTTGTGTTAAGTTGAATCTGTTTGTAATTTTCAACCGGTACATTTTTAAAGTGTAGCTCCAGTCAAAAAAACTATTTTTAAGCTTTTTGGAAAACATAGGGAAGGGTTATCACCCCTGTATAATTTGTTTTGCCGTCCATCTTTTTTCATCTCACTTCCTGTTGTCTCCTTCCGTTTGCAAGTAGGAGATGTTTGTAAGTTGGATGTTTGAAAGTAGGGGCCTGCCCTATATGCTCTGCAGAAATGGCGGAACAAGGTGTTGGTTTTGCCACAACATTGTAAGCCCTCAAAGTGACTCTTGGTGGGCGCTGGAGCGCCCTGCTGTGAACGATTATATCAAGAATTGTAATTACATGCCATTGTTGAACAGTGGTAGAAAAATTGACCTTTGGTGGTTGTGGTGCTGGTGCCACAACACTATAAGTCCTCACCGTTACTCTGGGTGGGCACAGGAAGGGGCCCTCCTGTGAAATATTATATCAAGAATTGTAATTACATGTCCCTGTTAAACAGGGGCAGAAAAATTGGGCCTTAGGCACTGGTGCCATCACACTGCAACCTCTAGTTTTATTGCAGGAATTAGCCCTGCTGCAAAGTATTGCATCAAAAATTGTACTTGAACGCCCCTGTTAAACAGGGGCAGAAAAATTGGGCTGATGGCATCACCCAGAGCCAGAAATGTTCTTCCAACATATCAGCGGAGGAGGAAGAGGATAGACAATCAACATAACAGGACAGTCACTCAGCATCAGCATAGGCAGTCTTGAAGGGATGTGATATTTCAAAAAAAATTATTCGGTTACATCAGCTCCAGGTGCTTGGTAGCTGTGGGTGATCCAAGACTGATTCATCTTGATGAAGGTCAGTCGATCAACTGATTCGGTGGACAGGCGCACCCTGTGATCGGTAACGAAGCCACCAGCAGCACTGAAGGTGCGTTCCGAAAGAACGCTGGATGCAGGACAGGCCAGTAGCTCAATTGCATACTGTGCAAGCTCTGGCCAGTGATCCATCCTCAAGACCCAGTAAGCCAGAGGATTTTCAGTGGGAAAGGTGTCCAAGTCTGACCTTGCCCCTAGGTATTCCTGCACCATGTAAATCAGACGCTGGCGATGGGTGCTGGAACCAATCATACCTTGGGGCTGCGGACTAAAAAATTGTCTGAAAGCATTAGTCAGACGGCCACCTTCTCCACCGCTCCTTCTGACCGATGCCTCAGCAACACGTTGTCCAGGACCAGGAGTTTGTGACCTCCCAGTCTCTGGGAACGCGTTGCACAGAGCTTTCTGCAAGGCCTCCCGGAGATGTCTCATCCTCTGCTCCCTCTGCGATGGCAAGATAAGGTCGGCAACCTTACCCTTGTACCGTGGATCAAGGAGAGTGGCCAGCCAGTAATGGTCCCTCTCCTTGATCCGAAGAATACGAGGATCCTTCCGCAGGCTTTGCAGGATCAGGGAGGCCATGCAGCGTAGGTTAGCTGAGGCATTCGGTCCGGAGTCCTCTGGGTCACTAAGGACAACATGATCCGCAGCTACCTCCTCCCAGCCACGTACAAGTCCACGTGTTTCTTGGGACTGTAAATCATCCCTATAAGACTGCTGCTGCTGATGCTGATGCTGAGTGCCAGCCTCCACCTCCATGCTGACACAATCATCCTCCTCCTCCTCTTCCTCCTCCTCACCCTCTTCCTGTGTGATGGGTGGCACAGCAGGAACACTGTCTGGATAAAGGGGGCCTTGAGAGGCAAGGAAGTCCTCCTCTTCCTGCCTCTGTTCTGCCTCAAGTGCCCTGTCCATTATTCCACGC
Source organism: Lithobates pipiens (assembly GCF_037356315.1). Lineage (NCBI taxonomy): Eukaryota > Metazoa > Chordata > Amphibia > Anura > Ranidae > Lithobates > Lithobates pipiens. The sequence continues at coordinate 590,130,828 of NW_027507764.1, read as the reverse complement.
AGCGTATGCTCCAACAGGTGGACAAGAGGTATAGTGTCACTGATGCATGCACTGTCACTGCTCACCATCCTTGTGGCCTCCTCAAACGGTGACAGGACAGTGCATGCATCCCTGATCATGCCCCACTGGCGTGGTGAGAAAAAACCGAGCTCCCCTGACCCTGTCCTGGTGCCGTAGTTGCACAGGTACTCATTGATGGCCCTCTGCTGCGTGTGCAGCCGCTGCAGCATGGCCAATGTTGAGTTCCATCTGGTGGGCATGTCACATATAAGGCGGTTCTTGGGCAGGTTCTACTCCTTTTGGAGCTCAGCCAGCCGAGCACAGGCATTAAATGATCGGCGGAAATGCACACAGACTCTCCTGGCCTGCTTCAGGACATCCTGTAAGCCGGGGTACCTGCCCAAGAACCGCTGCACCACCAGGTTAAGGACGTGAGCTACACAGGGCACATGGGTCAGTTGTCCCTGTCGGAGGGCGGAGAGGAGGTTGGTGCCATTGTCGCAAACCACCATTCCTGGCTTAAGCTGGCGTGGCGTCAACCACCTCTCGGCCTGCCCCTGCAGAGCTGACAAAACATCCGCCCCAGTGTGGCTCCTGTCCCCCAAACAAACCAGCGCAAGCACGGCATGGCATCGTTTTGCCTGCGTACTTGCGTAGCCCCTGGAACGCCTACGGAGCACCGCTGGTTCTGAGGACAGAGCACTGGAAGAGGCCATGGAGGAAGAAGAAGAGGAGGGGGTGGAGGAGAGAGGTGTGTCACAACCAATAGTAGCATTTTGGAGGCGTGGTGGCGGAACAACCTCCAACACTACTGCACCTTGTCCTGCATCCTTCCCAGCAGCCAGAAGAGTAACCCAATGGGCCGTGATAGACAGGTAACGTCCCTGTCCATGCCTGCTGGACCATGAGTCAGCGGTAATATGCACCTTACCGCTGACCGCCCTGTCCAGCGAGGCAAGGACATTGCCTTCCACATGCCGGTAGAGAGCCGGAATCGCCTTCCGTGAGAAAAAGTGGCGTTTGGGGACCTGCCACTGAGGAAGCGCACATTGTACAAACTCACGGAAGGGGGCCGAGTCTACCAACTGAAAAGGCAGCAGTTGAAGTGCTAGCAATTTAGCCAAGCTAGCATTCAACCGCTGGGCATGTGGATGGCTGGGAGTGAACTTCTTCCGCCGGTCCAGCAGCTGGGGCAGGGACATTTGCCTGCTATAATCGGATGTGGATGTACCACTAGCAGAGTTCCCGGAAGCACTTGGCTGTGACACACCTAATTCTACACCTTCATTCCTCTCAGAGCAGGTTTCAGAGAGGACTGAAGGTCTAGTGGGGTTGGAGATGCCAGCTGATGAGGAGCAAGGAGAGGTCCGCTTTGTTCTTTGGTGTGGGTCTTTGAGGTACGTTTGCCAACGAACTGCATGGCAGGTCAACATATGTCTGGTCAAGCATGTGGTGCCCAAGCAGCTGATGTTTTGGCCACGTGAGATACGCTTGAGACATATGTTGCAAATAGCAGCGGTGCGATCAAAAAAGGCCCACACCAAAGAACTTTTAGAATAACGCGCAGAGGCAGCGCCCTGCACAGGCGGAGCTCTGCGCTGTGATTCAGTCGGTGTGCTGCCCCTAAGTTGGCCCCGGAGGGCATCCTGCCTCGTTGGACATGTGCCTCCTCCTCCTCCTCCTCCTCCCTCCTTCCAGGCACCCACGTGGAGTCATTGCCCTCATCATCCCCTCCCTCTTCATCGCTGTAGTAAACCTGGCAGTATGCTGCAGCTTGTGGAACATGACTGCCAGATTGCTGTGCTTCTTGAGCATCCCCTCTCTCTGCGCTCAAGCTACTGCCTTCCTCTAGCTGAGTGTCATCATCAGAGCCCACCAAACACTGGGCATCCTCCTGGAGCATGTACCCAACACTGTGCTCAAAGAGTTCAGGAGACTCCTCAGGAGGACGTGGTGGGTCTAGGGAAGGAGTCACTGATGATGACATTGAGAGGAGGGAAGACGATGCGTTGGCAGCTGCTTTGCTACTACCCTGAGACTGGGTGAGAGAGGATGAGGAGGATGAAGAGGGCTTGGTCATCCACTCTACCAAGTCGTTGGCATGTTGCGGTTCAACATGTCCAGCTGCAGAAAAGAAGGACAAGCATGTCCCATGGCCACGTGCTGATGACAATGCACCACGTCCACGACCAGCACTGTTGTCTCTAGACACAGAGCCTGCTTGCCCTCTTTTATCGGCTCGCGCCTGTCTGCCTCTCCTTGCTGGCCTTCCAGACATGGTAATGGCCTGAAGGGAGTTGGGTAAAACAGTAGTTGGGTAGTTTATATTGTGCTGGAGGCACACAACACCCACTAACTCCTGCAGATGCCTTTTTTATAGAACAGCAGAGTTAAAGGGGTATATACAGATGTATACTGTGCTGTGCTGGAAGCACACACAACTTCCAATAACTCCTGCAGATGTCAATCGGGCCCAAATACAGAACAGCTATGTAGGTGGATAATAGCGGTATGTACTGGGTACAGAGCAGGCACACAGCACGCACTATCTCCTGAGTGACACTACTGACTGCAAGCGCTATTGTTAAAGATGGACCACTAGCTATATAGGTGAGGTGAATATCACGGTGTATACTGCGGTCAGGGCACGCAGACAATAACCAGAGAACACCAGAGATAAAGGGGTATATACAGATGTATACAGTGCTGTGCTGGAAGCACACACAACTTCCAATAACTCCTGCAGATGGCAATTGGGCTCAAATAGAGAAGAGCTATGTAGGTGGATATAGCGGTATGTACTGGGTACAGAGCACGCAGACAGCACGCACTATCTCCTGGCACTACTGACTGCAAGCTCTATTATTAAAGCTAGATCACTAGCTATATAGGTGAGGTGAATATAGTGGTGTATACTGCGGTTAGGGCACAGACAGTAACCACTACACAAGAGCAAGATAGTAAATCAGCCAAAAACGATTGGTGTGTAACTGTGTTGAAGGTACACAGAACACCCACTGCTTCAGACGCCAACACACTACACGAGGCCACCTCAAAGGCGGCCTTATATAGTGTGGGGCGTGCACTACACAGCCTGAGCTATGATTGGCCACAGGCAGGATGCCTGTGGCCAACCATGGCTCTCCTCGCTGCTTGGGCTGCGATTGGCCAAGCATGCGGGGTCACAGTGCATGCTTGGCCAATCGTGAGCCAGCAATGCATTGCCCCATCGCAGTGCATTGTGGTCCACACGAATTTTGCCGCGAACGGCCCAAACGTTCGGAATTCGGCGAACGCACGAACGACCAATGTTCATCCCTAGTCCTCACACTTGTGGTCAGTGGGAAGAATGGTCCTCACACTTGTGGTCATTGGGAAGAATGGTCCTCACACTTGTGGTCATTGGGAAGAATGGTCCTCTCACTTGTGGTCATTGGGAAGAATGGTCCTCACACTTGTGGTCATTGGGAAGAATGGCCCTCACACTTGTGGTCATTGGGAAGAATGGTCCTCACACTTGTGGTCATTGGGAAGAATGGTCCTCACACTTGTGGTCATTAGGAAGAATGGTCCTCACACTTGTGGTCATTGAGGAGAATGGTCCTCACACTTGTGGTCATTGGGAAGAATGGTCCTTACACTTGTGGTCATTGGGAAGAATGGTCCTCACACTTGTGGTCATTGGAGAGAATGGTCCTCACGCTTGTGGTCATTGGGGAGAATGGTCCTCACACTTGTGGTCATTGGGGAGAATGGTCCTTACACTTGTGGTCATTGGGGAGAATGGTCCTCATACTTGTGGTCATTGGGGAGAATGGTCCTTACACTTGTGGTCATTGGGAAGAATGGTCCTTACACTTGTGGTCATTGGGAAGAATGGTCCACACACTTGTGGTCATTGGGAAGAATGCTCCTTACACTTGTGGTCATTGGGAAGAATGCTCCTTACACTTGTGGTCATTGGGGAGAATGGTCCTTACACTTGTGGTCATTGGGGAGAATGGTCCTTACACTTGTGGTCATTGGGGAGAATGGTCCTTACACTTGTGGCCATTGGGGAGAATGGTCCTTACACTTGTGGCCATTGGGGAGAATGGTCCTTACACTTGTGGTCATTGGGGAGAATGGTCCTTACACTTGTGGTCATTGGGGAGAATGGTCCTCACACTTGTGGTCATTGGGGAGAATGGTCCTCACACTTGTGGTCATTGGGGAGAATGGTCCTTACACTTGTGGTCATTGGGGAGAATGGTCCTTACACTTGTGGTCATTGGGGAGAATGGTCCTCACACTTGTGGTCATTGGGGAGAATGGTCCTCACACTTGTGGTCATTGGGGAGAATGGTCCTTAAACTTGTGGTCATTGGGAAGAATGGTCCTCACACTTGTGGTCATTGGGGAGAATGGTCCTCACACTTGTGGTCATTGGGAAGAATGGTCCTCACACTTGTGGTCATTGGGAAGAATTGTACTCACACTTGTGGTCATTGGGAAGAATTACCTCCTTGCAGATAGCTAAAAAGATCAATGGTGTCGGTGGGAACTTATCTGAGAGGCAGAAATTGCCCAATGCTAAAGGAACCCCTACAACCTCTGGAGGAAACTTAGGGTTCCACGGAACCCTGGTTGAGAATCACTGTCCTAGATAGTCATATAGGCGTATAAAAGTTTTGAGGAGCAATTCGTTCTGTCAGGAGCGTGTAACCGTCGTGTCTCATGGCAGCTGCTGGTCTCATTCCTGGATTTTGGTTTTGGCAGAGCTGCGTTCTCCCTGTCTGACTGCCCACCTGCAGGGTGATTGGTGTAGACACAACCTCCAGGTGGAGACCAAACCCGTTTTAAGCTCTCCAAGCTCTTAGTATCATGCTTGTTATAGTGCTTGCAGCACGTGCTTCTAGCTCCCTGCTTGCCTGCCTTGTTCCCGTGACTTCACCTTCGCTTTTGCCTGAGCCCTGCCTGCTGCTTTGGATCTCCTTGTTATTGATCTCGGATTGAATTTTGGACTCTACCACAGCTTTGACCCTGACTACTCTCCTAACGTTGCCTGCTCTGATCCTGGACTGCCATAGACTACACTGCCTGTCTGCCAACTGCAAGTACCTGTTTGCTGTGTGTAGTTTGTACTGGCCCTAATGTTGTAGCCAGGCACTATAGCATTGCATATAAGACCTGGGGGCAACTGAGGAACAGTAGGCCTGCTTGCCTTATGGGAAAGGGGACTGCTATACAGTGCCTAGAAAAAGTATTCATACCCCTTGAAATTTTCCACATTTTGTCATGTTACAACCAAAAACGTAAATGTATTTTATTGGGATTTTATGTGATAGACCAACACAAAGTGGCACATAATTGTGAAGTGGAAGGAAAATGATAAATGATACAAAGAAATCTGCGAAAAGTGTGTGTGTGTGTGTGTGTGTGTGTGTGTGTGGGGGAGGGGGGGGGTATTAGTATTCAGCCCCCTTTACTCTGATACCCCTAACTATAATCTAGAGGAACCAATTGCCTTCAGAAGTCACCAAATTAGTAAATAGAGTCCACCTGTGTGTCATTTAATCTCAGTATAAATACAGTCGTTCTGTGAAACCCTCTGAGGTTTGTTAGAGAACCTTAGTGAACAAACAGCATCATGAAGACGAAGGAACACACCAGACAGGTCAGGGATAAAGTTGTGGAGAAGTATAAAGCAGTGTTGGGTTATAATAAAATCTCCCAAGCTTTGACCATCTCACGGAGATCTGTTCAATCCATCATCGGAAAATGGAAAGACTATGGCACAACTGCAAACCTACCAAGACATGGCCGTCCACCTAAACTGACCGGGCCGGGCAAGGAGAGCATTCATCAGAGAAGAGCCAAGAGGTCCATGGTGACTCTGGAGGAGCTGCAGAGATCCACAGCTCAGGGGGGAGAATCTGTCCACAGGACAACTATTAGTCGTCTCTCCACAAATCTGCCCTTTATGGAAGAGTGACAAGAAGAAAGACATTGGAGGAAGAAAGTCATAAGAAGTCCTGTTTGTAGTTTGTGAGAAGCCATGTGGGGGAGGGGGCAGCAAACATGTGGAAGAAGGTGATCTGGTCAGATGAGACCAAAATTCAACTTTATGGCCTAAAAGCAAAACGCTATGTGTGGGGGAAACTAACACTGCCCATCCCCCTGAACACACCATCCCCACTGTGAGACATGGTGGTGGCAGCATCATGTGGTGGGGATGGTTTTCTTCAGCAGGGACAGGGAAGCTGGTCAGAGTTGATGGGAAGATGGATGGAGACAAATACAGGACAATCTTAGAAGAAAACCTGTTAGAGTCTGCAAAAGACTTGAGACTGGGGCGGAGGTTCACCTTCCAGCAGGACAACGACCCGAAACATCCAGCCAGAGCTACAATGGAATGGTTTACATCAAAGCATATTCATGTGTTAGAATGGCCCAGTCACAGTCCAGACCTAAATCCCATTGAGAATCTGTGGCAAGACTTGAAAATTGCTGATCACAGACGCTCTCCATCCAATCTGACAGAGCTTGAGATATTTTACAAAGAAGAAGAATGGGCAGAAATGTCCTCTCTAGATGAGCAAAGCTGGTAGAGACACCCCCAAAAAGACTTGTAGAGAAAGGGGGTTCTACAAAGTATTGACTCCGGGGGGCGCCATACAAATGCCCCTCCCCCCACACACTTTTCACATATTTATTTGTATTACTTATCATTTTCCTTCCACTTCACAATTATGTGTCACTTTGTGTTGGTCCATCACATAAAATCCCAATAAAATACATTTAAATTTTTGGTTGTAACATGAGAAAGTGCGGGAAATTCCAAGGGGTATGAATACTTTTTCAAGGCACTGTGTAGGTGAAGAAAACAGAAGCCAGCTATTGTGCCTGACCACCATCACTAGGGGTAGGTGTGGCGTGAGGCTATTTTCTCCCTAGGTCAAATGTTCTTCATTTATAAAAAAGAGCGAATCCAGGAAAATACCTTATCACAGAGCGGACGATCGTAGGAAATGAATACTATCTGATATGATTGTCAGCTGCATCTAGTGGCCATAATTTGGTAGTTTTCCCCCATTCACTCTTCTTTATGAACGAGTAGAATTTGACTATTCCATTCCACCTCGTCCAATAAGAGATGAGGCCCTGTACGTAGAACTGAGACTCGCCCTAGAGGTTTTTGGGGAAGATCCTCCCCACCTCTTTAGGGCGTTGATGGCCTGGACTGCCGTAAACGTAAAGCGACGAGACCAGGCGGAGCACAATCCTTACCATGATGGCGTTCACGATGTCGTTGTTGTTGTGTCGGAGCGCCCGCACCGCCTTTGCTCGGGAGACGTTGGCCTGCGCCATCACCAGCTCGATGTCTCTGACTTCCAGTCCGCTCTCGTCGACCTGCAAGTACAAGAGGACGGTGGTAATGGAGGTGGAAGTCCTGGCCCAGTGGAGCCGCAGCTTGAGCTGGACAAACGGTTCAAATAACTTACACAGAATCTTTTCATACGTTCCCACGTGTAGGGCAACCCATTCCTTTCAAAGCATGAGGAATCCACTAAAGGTGTCCCTCACCCTTTTTTTTTTCCCAAAGTTGCAGCACCATGCGGTTTTCGAGCACGTGTTAACGGATATGTGAACAATTAATGGGAAGCGCGTCCCCGACAAACACGCGTGCGGGCGGAGCCTTAATGGGTTTGTAAACCTTTACAAAGCTCCTCTCTTATTACTCCTTTTCAATATCTGTTCAATAAGTGCAAACCCATACTCATTAATCATGCCAGAAGTACAATGCTGTCCTAAGGTACCACAAACAATATTATATTATACAATATTATAAGCTCTTGCTATTTCACTTTCCTTGGACTACAGAATACCTGACCCCCCCTATGTTACTGGAGATTAGGAGAGGGAAAGGTGTTCTGTAGTTCGCTCTGTAGTTCTTACACATCTCCTATCCTAGGGTGATAAAACTGCATCCACAGCCGTGGCCAAACGTTTGGAGAATGACGCAAATATACATTTTCATCAAGTAGGCCGCGTCAGTTTTTTTATTAAGGTTGCAACGACACCACTTTTTTAAGACCCCCCGTACTGATACTTTTTTTTTATGTCATGTGACAGTGGCACTAATATACAGCACTGATGGACGCTGATAAGTGGCACTGATGAGGCGTGTCAGTAGTTTTTTATTTATTTTTTACAATTTTATTTTTTACAATTTTATTTTTTTACAATATTATTTTTTACAATTTTATTTTTTGATTATTTTTTACAATTGAAAAAAACGTTTTTTTTTTACAATGCTTTCTTTTTTGGGGGGGGGGGGGGATTTTATTTTTATAAAAAAAAAAAATAAAAAAAAAAGGAAACATTGTAATAAATAAATATTTAAAAGTAAAATTGTAAAAATAATACTTTTTTTTACAATTTTACTTTATATTACTTTTAAATATTTATTTATTACAATTTTTTTTTTTTTTTAATCAATCCTGTTTGGGGGAAGGGGGGGGTGCTTTGGGGGGGGGGGGTTTATTTTTATTAAAAAAAAAAAGGAAACATTGTAATAAATAAATATTTAAAAGTAAAATTGTAAAAATAATACTTTTTTTTACAATTTTACTTTATATTACTTTTAAATATTTATTTATTACAATTTTTTTTTTTTTTTAATCAATCCTGTTTGGGGGAAGGGGGGGTGCTTTGGGGGGGGGATTTTATTTTTATTTAAAAAAAAAAGGAAACATTGTAATAAATAAATATTTAAAAGTAAAATTGTAAAAATAATACTTTTTTTTACAATTTTACTTTTAAATATTTATTTATTACAATGTTTTTTTTTTTTTTAAATCAATCCTGTTTGGGGGAAGGGGGGGGGGGCGCTTTGGTGAGATGTCAGGGGTCTTAACAAAACTCTGATATCTCCCCTTTGAGACAGGGAAAGGGACCGAGGACACAGGTTCCCCAATCTCTCTCTCTGTGGCCTCTGAAGGGGAGGGGGTTTATTTTTTTATTTTTATTTTTAAAAGGAAACATTGTAATAAATAAATATTTAAAAGTAAAATTGTAAAAAAAAAAAAGTAGTGTTTTTACAAATTTACTTTTAAATATTTATTTCTTACAATTTTTTTTTTCTTTTTTATCAATCCTGTTTGGGGGGGGGGGGGGGGGGGTTTGGTGAGATGTCAGGGGTCTTAACAAATCACTGATATCTCCCCTTTGAGACAGGGAAAGGGACCGAGGACACGGGTTCCCCAATCTCTTTCTCGGTGGCCTCAGCTGCACCGAAGATGAATGGACAGGAGACAGAGGCTCCTCCCCATTTACAAACTGAAGCAGAGGAAACAGGTTACGATGTTCAGTTATGAATGGAGAGAGTCAGTGATTATGTCCATTCATAAAGGGAAGCAGCCAGTAAATGACATATATGTCTCCATTCTGAAACATCTGGGATGGGGGAGAGGGAGCACAGAGGGGGAGCAGAGAAGGACACAGAGGGGGAGCAGAGGAGGACACAGAAGGGGGGGCAGAGGAGGACATGGGGGGCAGAGGAGGACACAGAGGGGGGCAGAGGAGGACACAGAGGGGGGGGCAGAGGAGGACATGGGGGGGCGGAGGAGGACACAGAAGGGGGGGTGCAGAGGAGGACATGGGGGGCAGAGGAGGACACAGAGGGGAGCAGAGAAGGACACAGAGGGGGAGCAGAGGAGGACACGGAGGGGGGGGGGCAGAGGAGGACATAGAGGGGGTGCAGAGAAGGACACAGAGGGGGAGCAGAGGAGGACACAGAGGGGGAGCAAAGGAAGACACAGAGGGGAGCAGAGGAGGACACAGAGGGGGAGCAGAGGAGGACACAGAGGGGGAGCAGAGGAGGACACAGAGGGGGGGCAGAGGAGGACACTGAGGGGGCAGAGGAGGACACAGAGGGGGAGCAGAGGAGGACACAGAGGGGGAGCAGAGAAGGACACAGAGGGGGAGCAGAGGAGGACACAGAGGGGGGGGCAGAGGAGGACACTGAGGGGGGCAGAGGAGGACACAGAGGGGGAGCAGAGGAGGACACAGAGGGGGGGCAGAGGAGGACACAGAGGGGGGGCAGAGGAAGACACAGAGGGGGAGCAGAGGAGGACACATAGGGGGGAAGCAGAGGAGAACACAGAGGGGGATCAGGGGAGGACACAGAGGGAGAGCGGAGAAGGACACAGAGGGGGATCAGGAGAGGACGCAGAGGGGGAGCAGAGGAGGACACAGAGGGGGAGCAGAGGAGGACACAGAGGGGGGGCAGAGGAGGACACTGAGGGGGGCAGAGGAGGACACAGAGGGGGAGCAGAGGAGGACACAGAGGGGGAGCAGAGAAGGACACAGAGGGGGAGCAGAGGAGGACACAGAGGGGGGGGGCAGAGGAGGACACTGAGGGGGGCAGAGGAGGACACAGAGGGGGAGCAGAGGAGGACACAGAGGGGGGGCAGAGGAGGACACAGAGGGGGGGCAGAGGAAGACACAGAGGGGGGAGCAGAGGAGGACACATAGGGGGAAAGCAGAGGAGAACACAGAGGGGGATCAGGGGAGGACACAGAGGGAGAGCGGAGAAGGACACAGAGGGGGATCAGGAGAGGACGCAGAGGGGGAGCAGAGGAGGACACTGAGGGGGGCAGAGGAGGACACAGAGGGGGAGCAGAGGAGGACACAGAGGGGGAGCAGAGAAGGACACAGAGGGGGAGCAGAGGAGGACACAGAGGGGGGGGCAGAGGAGGACACTGAGGGGGGCAGAGGAGGACACAGAGGGGGAGCAGAGGAGGACACAGAGGGGGGGCAGAGGAGGACACAGAGGGGGGGCAGAGGAAGACACAGAGGGGGGAGCAGAGGAGGACACATAGGGGGAAAGCAGAGGAGAACACAGAGGGGGATCAGGGGAGGACACAGAGGGAGAGCGGAGAAGGACACAGAGGGGGATCAGGAGAGGACGCAGAGGGGGAGCAGAGGAGGACACAGAGGGGGAGCAGAGGAGGACACAGAGGGGGCAGAGGAGGACACAGGGGGGGCAGGGGAGGACACAGAGGGGGCAGAGGAGGACACAGGGGGGCAGGGGAGGACACAGAGGGGGCAGGGGGGGACACAGAGGGGGGGCAAGGGAGGACACAGAGGGGGAGCAGAGGAGGACACAGAGGGGGAGCGGAGAAGGACGCAGAGGGGGGGGGGCAGAGGAGGACACAGAGGGGGAGCAGAGGAGGACACAGGGGGGCAGAGGAGGACACAGGGGGGGAGAGGAGGACACAGGGGGGGCAGGGGAGGACACAGAGGGGGGGGCAGGGGAGGACACAGAGGGCGGCAAAGGAGGAGACAGAGGGGGAGCAGAGGAGGACATGGGGGGACCGGAGGAGCACATGGAGGAGGACACTGAGGACACAGATTGCCACTTCTAGCCTACACCCCAGATTTCCCCTCCTAGAAAAATTCTTACTCCCTGCCACCCTCACAATTCCCCCTACCAACACCAATTCCCTCCTTCCAATCTCCTTGTGGTGCCCCCCCCCCACATGATACCACAGTGCCCAGGTCAGCTGCCCCTCCTGCCCCACCCCTTCTCCTGTCATTGCCAACCCCATTGCCAAAAAAAACTAAAATTGTAAAAAATAATAAAAAAAAAAAAAACATAATTAAGGGCTCATTCTCACAGGTAATGTTGGTTGCACGAGTGAGCGGTTCATTCATGCGGGTGTAGCCACCTGTTAGGCTTCGTTCACTGTTCCAGTCAGCTAGGCTGATATCTAACAGCAGCCCTGTGTAAGCGGGTTCTACAGCGACCATTGGCTGGAACCCAAGACAGTCAAAGCGAGAGAACGTCACCAGCACTCTATGGATCTCCAGAATGGGTCCTAATGGGGTGACATGCCCCATGAAGGTGTCCAAAGTGTCGCTTCTGCTGTAATCATGAGATTTGTGAATAAAGCTTTGAAACTAATTTTGGAGATCCCCGGTGTTCTGGTGACGTCTCGCTCCGGCCATGACCAAGGGAATTCTTATCCTTATGATGGAGGCTCAACCTCACCGAGAGGCGACACTTATCAGTTTTAAAAAAATGTGTCCTCGAAGCATCTCTGGTGGCAGAAGAGTGAAGAGTGAAGAGTGAAGAGTGAAGAGTGAAGAATGAAGACTAGACTTGGACCATCTACAAGCAGAAGGTCCTCAGAAGAATGGACATGCTCAGGTAAGACTTTCACCACGAGGACTATGAGAGGCCTCTGTACATTGCTGGCCCCAATAGGTGTGCTAATTATTAGTAGATGTTCATCTATTCTCTGGTATTCTCACCTCCTCCTCATCCTCACTTTCCTCTTTGATGGTCAGTGTTGGAGCGGTCTCAGTAATGAGCGGGGAATGCTCCATGGGGACTTTGAACTTCTCGGCCGCTGCCTTGTGAACTTGCTGTGATAAGTCTTCAATCTGGAATGGGAAGACAATATAACAATGTGAGCAATCAGATACCCGACTTGTCCAGTCAGGAAAAGGGCCCCTCTGTTCACCAGGGGCACATTGCAGATGGCAAACTACGCAGTGGCATAGCGTGGGTTGTCAGCACCCATGGACTTTGATACCCCCACCCTAATCACCCCCCCAGATACTCCCCCACTCTGATCACACCCCTAGATACCCCCCTTGATGCCTCCACTCTGATCACACCCCAAGATTCCCCCACTCTGATCACACCCCCAGATCCCCCTTCAGGTCCCTCCACTCAGATCACACCCCCAGATTCCCTCCACTCAGATCACACCCCCAGATTCCCTCCACTCTGATCACACCCCCAGATCCCCCTTCAGGTCCCTTCACTCAGATCACACCCCCAGATTCCCACCACTCAGATCTCACCCCAGATTCCCTCCACTCAGATCACACCCCCAGATCCCCCATCAGGTCCCACCATTCAGATCACACCCCCAGATTCCCACCACTCAGATCACACCCCCAGATTCCCCCCACTCTGATCACACCCCCAGATCCCCCATTAGGTTCCTCCACTCAGATCCCACCCCCAGATTCCCCCCACTCAGATCACACCCCCAGATTCACCCCACTCAGCTCACACCCCCAGATTCCCCCCACTCAGATCACACCCCCAGATTCACCCCACTCAGCTCACACCCCCAGATTCCCCCCACTCAGATCACACCCCCAGATTCCCACCACTCAGATCACATCCCCAGATTCCCCCCACTCAGATCACACCCCCAGATTCACCCCACTCAGATCACACCCCCAGATTCACCCCACTCAGATCACATCCCCAGATTCCCCATCAGGTCCCACCACTCAGCTCACACCCCCAGATTCCCCATCAGGTCCCTCCACTCAGATTACACCCCCAGATTCCCCATCAGGTCCCTCCACTCAGATCACACCCCCAGATTCCCCCCACTCTGATCACACCCCCAGATCCCCCATTAGGTTCCTCCACTCAGATCACAGCCCCAGATTCCCCCCACCAGGTCCCTCCACTTTGATCATACCCCCAGATGACCCCCAACCCTCCACCCTGATCACACCTCCAGACCCCCCCCCCCCCCATCCATCCACTCTGATCACACCCCCAGATTCCCTCCACTCAGAACACACCCCCAGATCCCCCATCAGGTCCCACCATTCAGATCACACCCCCAGATTCCCACCATTCAGATCACACCCCCAGATTCCCACCATTCAGATCACACCCCCAGATTCCCACCACTCAGATCTCACCCCCAGATTCCCCCCACTCTGATCACACCCCCAGATCCCCCATTAGGTTCCTCCACTCAGATCCCACCCCCAGATTCCCCCCACTCAGATCACACCTCCAGATTCACCCCACTCAGCTCACACCCCCAGATTCCCCCCCTCAGATCACACCCCCAGAGTCCCACCACTCAGATCACATCCCCAGATTCCCCCCACTCAGATCACACCCCCAGATTCACCCCACTCAGATCACCCCCCCAGATTCACCCCACTCAGATCACATCCCCAGATTCCCACCACTCAGCTCACACCCCCAGATTCCCACCACTCAGATCTCACCCCCAGATTCCCCCTACTCTGATCACACCCCCCAGATCCCCCATTAGGTTCCTCCACTCAGATCCCACCCCCAGATTCCCCCCACTCAGATCACACCCCCAGATTCACCCCACTCAGCTCACACCCCCAGATTCCCCCCACTCAGATCACACCCCCAGATTCACCCCACTCAGATCACATCCCCAGATTCCCACCACTCAGCTCACACCCCCAGATTCCCCATCAGGTCCCTCCACTCAGATTACACCCCCAGATTCCCCATCAGGTCCCTCCACTCAGATCACACCCCCAGATTCCCCCCACTCTGATCACACCCCCAGATCCCCCATTAGGTTCCTCCACTCAGATCACAGCCCCAGATTCCCCCCACCAGGTCCCTCCACTTTGATCATACCCCCAGGTGACCCCCAACCCTCCACCCTGATCACACCTCCAGACCCCCCCCCCCCATCCATCCACTCTGATCACACCCCCAGATTCCCTCCACTCAGAACACACCCCCAGATCCCCCATCAGGTCCCACCATTCAGATCACACCCCCAGATTCCCACCATTCAGATCACACCCCCAGATTCCCACCATTCAGATCACACCCCCAGATTCCCACCACTCAGATCTCACCCCCAGATTCACCCCACTCAGCTCACACCCCCAGATTCCCCCCCTCAGATCACACCCCCAGATTCCCACCACTCAGATCACATCCCCAGATTCCCCCCACTCAGATCACACCCCCAGATCCCCCATTAGGTTCCTCCACTCAGATCCCACCCCCAGATTCCCCCCACTCAGATCACACCTCCAGATTCACCCCACTCAGCTCACACCCCCAGATTTCCACCACTCAGATCACATCCCCAGATTCCCCCCAATCAGATCACATCCCCAGATTCCCCCCACTCAGATCACATCCCCAGATTCCCACCACTCAGCTCACACCCCCAGATTCCCCATCAGGTCCCTCCACTCAGATCACACCCCCAGATTCCCCCCACTCTGGCACACCCCCAGATCCCCCATTAGGTTCCTCCACTCAGATCACAGCCCCAGATTCCCCCCACCAGGTCCCTCCACTTTGATCATACCCCCAGATGACCCCCAACCCTCCACCCTGATCACACCTCCAGACCCCCCCCCCCCCCCATCCATCCACTCTGATCACACCCCCAGATTTCCCCCACTCTGATCACGTCCCCAGATCCCCTCCCTCCACTCTGATGCTCTTATCTTAAGCCTACTCTTTATGAGGTGAATACATCTGCAGCTCTTCTGTGCATATACAAGGACCATTGGACAGGCTTTTATCCAATAAACCGGCTAAAACATTTTTGGACCTGATTTCAAACCGCAAAATAACCGCCCTCTATATTTAGAAATGCTAATTGTGCCCAAGCAGTACATTTAAAGATCCACCCTTTGACTTCTTTATAAAAAACAGTGGTGCACGTCCTGTGCCTACTGACTCCTGTTGTAGTCTCATAGCTGTATATCTGCAGTGTGAGATCATCTGAGGCACTGCTGCCTGTGACTGCTAGTTTTAGAAGATCTGGTGAGATCACTACTGTGCTGCTCACTATTCTTTACTGGACACCTGGTGAGGCGGAAGGAGCGACCCAGATATCCAGAAAATTGCAACCCTTGATGTAGGGTTCACAGACTGACAAGGTGCCGGCTGGTAGCAATGCAGAGGCAGCAAGAGCTTTTGTTGACAACTCAGTGCCCTTGCTGTACTGAAATCTCCAGCAGAGTTGTCAGCTACAGAGCTCCACCCATCCCCCGCCCCATTCTCTGTTCTATACCATGTCCATAATTCAAAGATTTTTAAGGCAAAACTGTGCTGCGGCATTGACTTTGTCATGTACCTGGGTGTATTTGAACCAGGATGTTCCTGGTCCCACGGCTGCTGTTGTGCCACAGAGGAGCTCTGGAGTTATAGTAGGGTTGCCACTTTTTCTTCAAGTCAAACCCAAACACTTCAGCGTCACACAGAATTTTTTTTTTTTTTCATAGCATGCATAGATAAACTATGCATAGATGTTGCTATTAAATAACATTTCTGATCATATGAAATGAATCACAAGAGTTCCCCTTTACACTAGAGTCCACAGAGTTCCCATTTTACATCTGAACTCGCTGAGTTCCCTTTCACTGTAAGGGGGGACTCTGCAGACTCTGATGTAAGGGAGATCTCTATGGACTCTAATATAAGTAATGCTCTGGTGTATGGAGAGGACTCTGATGTAAGGGGGAACACTGTGGCCTCTGGTGTAAAGGGGAACTCAGATGTAAGGGGTGACCTGAGAACCCTGACACTCTCAGCTTAGACAACTGCATGCAGCAACCCTGCTGGGAAGCCATAGCCCAGTCTAAATAATGTGTCCGGGTTTCAGGCAGTCTGAAACCCGGACACATGATTTCAAACCCAAACTGTCCGGGTGAATCCTGGACAGGTGGCAACCCTATTCTGGGGGTGTGCCTACATCAGTAGGAACTGACCTCCCAACAGCTGCCACTGCAAGTTTTTTTTTTTTTTTTTCAAGCCTGGTGATGGCATCGCAAAGAATACAAGCTGTCGCATACTACAAATGATGAAGCTCAACTGTATATCTCCAAATCTTTCATTGGTAAAAATCCATGGCTTTGACAATGATACCAAATCAAATACGTTTCGGCTGCTTAGTCAAAACGCGTTTTGCTTTTGTGCCACTGTGTTAACCATGGACTTTTTAACAATAAAGGGCCTTGAAATTCACAGTCAAGCTCCAACGTTTTTAAGTATTTGGAAGGGTGAGCAGGAACCCGGCCCTAGAGCTGACACTCCATGGGCCGTATTGGCTGAGACTTGAAGCTAACATCTTTTACTTATGACAACGTCTATGCAGGGCCGTCTTTAAGGCAGGGCAAAAGGGGCAGATGCCCTGGGCCCTGTCATTGTTGTGGGGCCCAAAGCAGCTGCCTCATACTTGCCAACTATCCCAGTTTTACATTCTCTTGTCCCTTGAAGTTTTAGTCCAGTGCTGTGTCCTGATATCTCAGTGTGAAGTACTGCTACTAATGCTGGACAGCTCTGCCCTATCCAGTTGAAGTCTTGACGACGTAACGCGTAGGAACCCGGAAGTGACGTCCATATCCAGTCTATTGCTGTTTGTCAATGTGTACATTCCTACCTCTCTTGTGAGTAGTTTTAAATTTTCAATAAATTTTACATGCTTAACCCTTTCATGACTAAGCCTATTTTTGGAATTTGGTGTTTACAAGTTAAAATCCATATTTTTTGCTAGAAAATTACTTGCAACCCCCAAACATTATATATATTTTTTTAGCAGAGGCTCTAGAGAATAAAACGGTGATTGTTGCAATATTTTATGTCACACGGTATTTGCAATGTGGTGTTTTAAACGCAACTTTTTGGGAAAAGGGACACTTTCATGAATAAAAAAACAAAAAAACAGTAAAATTAGCCCAATTTTTTTGCGTAATGTGAAAGATAATGTTACGCCGAGTAAATAGATACCAAACATGTCACACTTTATAATTGCGCGCACTCGTAGATTGACGACAAAGTACGGTACCTAAAAATCTCAATAGGCGACGCTTTAAATTTTTTTTATGGTTACCAGGTTAGCATTACAGAGGAGGTCTAGTGCTAGAATTATTGCTCTCGCTCTGACGATCGCGGCGATACCTCACATGTGTGATTTGAACACCGTTTACATACGCGGGCGCGACTTCCGTATGCGTTTTCTTTGCTTCGCGAGCTCGCGGGGACGGCGGGCGCTTTGAAATTTTTATTTTATTTTTTTATTTATTTTATTTATTTTAAAATGACTAAATTGTTTTTAACCACTTGCTTACTGGGCACTTAAACCCCCCTCAGTCCCAGACCAATTTTCAGCTTTCAGCGCTGATGCACTTTGAATGACAATTGCGCGGTCATACAACACTGTACCCAAATGACATTTTTATCATTTTTTTCCCACAAATAGAGCTTTCTTTTGGTGGTATTTAATTACAGCTGGGAGTTTTATTTTTTGCTAAACAAACAAAAAAAGATGCAAAAAAAAAAAAAAAAAAAAATCATGTTTTAATAGTTTGTTATAAAATTTTGCAAACAGGTCATTTTTCTCCTTCATTGAAGTGCGCTGATGAGGCGGCACTGATGGCTGCATTGGTGGGCACTGATGGGCTGCATTGGTGGGCACTGATGGGCACTGATAGGCATAGTTAAGGCGGCACTAATAGGCACAGATAAGGCGGCACCGATGGGCACAGATAAGGCGGCACTGATGGGCAAAGATGGGCACAGATAAGATGGCATGGATGGGTGGCACGGATAAGTGGCACGGATGGGTGGCACGGATGGGCACTGATAGGTACCACTGATAGATGGGACTGATGGGCACTGATAGGTGGCACTGATAGGTGGCTCTGATAGGTGGCACTGCTGGGCACTGATGGGCGGCACTGCTGGGCACTGATGGGCGGCACTGCTGGGCACTGATGGGCGGCACTGGGTCGCAGCACCTTTGAGGCAGATTGTGGGCACTGTGGGTGGCACTGTTGGTGGCACTGCTGGATGGCACTGTGGGTGGCATTGTGGGTGGCACTGTAGGTGGCACTGTGGGCACTATGGGCACTGATGGGGGGCACTTACTTTTATTCAGGATGGCACGGCGGTGGGCAGGTGGGCACTGGCAGGGGGCAGGTGGTCAGCTGTATTGCTGGCCGTGATCGGGACTGATGTCCCGATCACGGCCGCCGGTGATCGGCTTTTTTTTTCTCTCCTCGCGCTGTCAGCGCGAGGAGGAATAATAGCCGATTACCGGCTCCGTTCTATCACATGATCAGCTGTCATTGGCTGACAGCTGATCACGTGATAAGGGGTCGGGATCGACCCCTTGCACGGATCGGTGATCAGGCGAGTCTCACGGACTCGCCGATCACAGAGCGCGCCGTGCGCGCAGGCCGCTCGTATCCGGGACAACGTCAATAGACGTAGTCCCGGAAATGTAGGTCCGCGCTGATGCCGTCATTTGGCAATAGCGCGGATCTGTAGTGGTTAAAAAAGAAAAAAAAATGTGATCACTTTTATTGCTGTCACAAGGAATGTAAACATCCCATGTGACAGTAAT
The DNA here is from genome assembly GCF_037356315.1 of Lithobates pipiens. Lineage (NCBI taxonomy): Eukaryota > Metazoa > Chordata > Amphibia > Anura > Ranidae > Lithobates > Lithobates pipiens. The sequence continues at coordinate 590,111,653 of NW_027507764.1, read as the reverse complement.
AGGCGGTGACAGGTACTCTTTATGGAGGGATCGGGGGGGGGGGTCTAAAAGACCTCAAATCCCTCCTTTACACTTCAATGTATTCAGATCGCCGAAAACGGCGATTCTGAATACCGGATATTTTTTTAAAACCGGCGCCATTGGCAGCCGAGTAAACGGGAAGTGACGTCATGACGTCGCTTCCGTGTTTACGATGAGGAGACTGGAACGAAGCCGATTACGGCTTCGTTCCAGTTCCTCCCCAGCAGCCGGAGCCGACGGATCGCTAATCGGTGCTCCCGATCGAGCGGGAGCACCGGTAACAGCGGCGGGAGGCGGCGGGAGGGGGGGACGTCCCCTCCCGCTCCTCCGGCATAACAGCCGAGCGGCTTTTAGCCGCATCGGTTGTTATGGCTGGAAAGCCAATCGCCCGCTGTAAAAAAAACGGTACTGGGATGATGCCTGCAGGTGCGGGCATCATCCCGGTATAACCCCCGGAAGCCGAGTACGCAGATCTGCGTACGCTCGGCGGGAAGGGGTTAAAATACTACACTATGGCGGTTCTCTTTGGTTCATTCCTCTGAGCTTATCCACCATCCACCACATGTGAGGAAGTTAGAGAAGTCTCCAAAAGAGCCTGTTGTACAGCCATCCCTGTGATCATCCCTTGCTACCTGGGCGTCCAGTACTATTTTCGCTGTTTTACCTACAGCGGTGAGGTAATTGCATAGCATTAGCATTATTTGCACGGATCATCACTGAAGGATTGTTGGCCCAGCACGTTGCACAGTATCATCTGTCACTATATGGTTTAATTTTTACACATTTAATTATTTTTACACATTTTTTGCATATGAATTTTGATATTTATGGTAAATTTATGATTTTTTTGTGCACATAGTCACCCTGCGATTTATTGCAGCATAATTTTGATTTATCTAAGCATATCCTTATATATATGATGCACAAAGTCACCTTTTGATATATTTATGCATGGTTGCACTTTAAATAATTTTTTCCAATCTTGAATGTATTTGCACACTATTGGTTTTTATTGTGGCTATTTTTAATTTTTTGAAATTAGCGCATCACACCCTTTTTTATTTGCTTCTATTAGTGAGAGTCAACTCATTTAGTGATTGCTGCTTTCTTCACTCGCTGCTCTCGTCCTCTTCTATTTTACCCATAGAGCGCAGAAGTCTTTAGTTATACACACAGCTCTGCCCTATTGTTGTGTACAGGTGACTCACCTGCAGACCCTGTGTTTACATGTAAATAAGCGGCCTTCGTATGTAAATTGCAGTGACATGCATATGTAAATAACTGAGGCCAAACGGAACTGATATGTAAATAAGGGAGCATTCATATGTATATCATGCCCCACTGCAGTGAGGAGGAGATGTACTGTAACCTATAGCAACCACACTGAGCAGTATTACTGTACAGTAATCTCTAGCAGCCAATCAAAAAGCAGAAATCATGTGCTGTAACCTCTAGCAACTAATCAGTGAGCTGCAACGTGTGCTGTAACCTCTAGCAACCAGTCAGTAAGCAGTAATGAAATGCTGTAACCTTTGGCAACCAATCGCAATCGCTGCCTGATCTGATACAGTAAACTGATTTTAAGTCTAGCTGCTATTTATTGTATGTCTCAGAGAAGGTGGATAGCGAAATTGCATGGGGGGAGGGGGGCCCTAAGAAAATTTTTGCCCAGGGCCCAATGAATATTAAAGACGGCCCTGGATGAAGGAGAAGGGTTCTTGGGAGACATAGTTCTGGGGGTGTGCCTACATCAGTAGGAACTGACCTCCCAACAGCTGCCACTGCAAAAAATTTTTTTTCCAAGCCTGGTGATGGCATCGCAAAGAATACAAGCTGTCGCCAGGGCCGTCTTTAATATTGATTGGACCCTGGGCAAAATGTTCTCTTGGCCCCCCCCCCCCCCCCCCCCCCCATGCAATTTCACTCTCTACCTGCTCTGAGACATACAATAAATAGCAGCTAGACTTAAAATCAGTTTACTGTATCAGATCAGGCAGCGATTGTGATTGGTTGCCAGAGGTTACAGCATATCATTACTGCTTACTGACTGGTTGCTAGAGGTTACAGCACTCCTTAAGGCTCACTGATTAGTTGCTAGAGGTTACAGCACATTTCTGCTTGTTGATTGGCTGCTAGAGATCACTGTACAGTGATACTGCTCACTGGTTGCGATAGGTTACAGCACATCTTCTCCTCACTACAGGGGGGCATGATATACCTATGAATGCCACCTTTATTTACATATCAATGCAGTTGGCCTCAGCTATTTACATATGCATGTGACTGCTATTTACATATGAATGCCAGTATTTACATGTAAACACAGGGTCTGCAGGTGAGTCATCTGTACACAACAATAGGGCAGAGCTGGGCAGCATTAGTAGCAGCACAGGACTAAAACTTCAAGGGAATGTAACTGGGATAGTTGGCAAGTATGAGGCAGTTGCTTTGGGCCCCACAACAATGACAGGGCCCAGGGTAGCTATCCCTTTTGCCCTGCCTTAAAGACGGCCCTGGCTGTCGCATACTACAAATGATGAAGCTCAACTGTATATCTCCAAATCTTTCATTGGTAAAAAATCCATGGCTTTGACAATGATACCAAATCGAATACGTTTCGGCTGCTTAGTCAAAACGCGTTGGCTTTTGTGTTACTGTGTTAACCATGGACTTTTTAACAATAAAGGGCCTTGAAATTCACAGTCAAGCTCCAACGTTTTAAGTATTTGGAAGGGTGAGCAGGAACCCGGCCCTAGAGCTGACACTCCATCGGCCGTATTGGCTGAGACTTGGAGCTAATCTCTTTTACTTGTGATAACGTCTATGTCTAGCTAAAGGACGAGGTCATAGAAAAATGTCGGGGCATGACCTGGAGGTCCATGGGGGTGGTGAAGGCCCATACCTACATGGGGGTGGTAAAGGCCCATACCTACATGGGGGTGGTGAAGGCCTATACGTACATGGGGTGGTGAAGGCTTTTAGCTACATGGGGGTGGTGAAGGCTTTTAGCTACATGGGGGTGGTGAAGGCCCATACCTACTTGGGGGTGTTGAAGGCCCATACCTACTTGGGGGTGGTGAAGGCCCATACCTACATGGGGGTGGTGAAGGCCCATACCTACATGGGGGTGGTGAAGGCCCATACCTACATGGGGGTGGTGAAGGCCCATACCTACATAGGGGTGGTGAAGGCCCATACCTACATGGGGGTGGTGAAGGCCCATACCTACATGGGGGTGGCGAAGGCCTATACGTACATGGGGGTGGTGAAGGCTTTTACCTACATGGGGGGGGGTGAAGGCCCATACCTACATGGGGGTGGTGAAGGCCCATACCTACATGGGGGTGGTGAAGGCCTATACCTACATGGGGGTGGTGAAGGCCCATACCTACATGGGGGTGGTGAAGGCCCATACCTACATGGGGGTGGTGAAGGCCCATACCTACATGGGGGTGGTGAAGGCCCATGCCTACATTGGGGTGGTGAAGGCCCATACCTACATGGGGGTGGTGAAGGCCCATACCTACATAGGGGTGGTGAAGGCCTATACGTACATGGAGGTGGTGAAGGCTTTTACCTACATGGGGGTGGTGAAGGCCCATACCTACATGGGGGTGGTGAAGGCCCATACCTACATGGGGGTGGTGAAGGCCCATACCTACATGGAGGTGGTGAAGGCCCATACCTTAATGGGGGTGGTGAAGGCCCATACCTACATGGGGGTGGTGAAGGCCTATATCTACATGGGGGTGGTGAAGGCCTATACCTACATGGGGGTGGTGAAGGCCTATACCTACATGGGGGTGGTGAAGGCCCATACCTACATAGGGGTGGTGAAGGCCTATACGTACATAGGGGTGGTGAAGGCTTTTACCTACATGGGGGTGGTGAAGGCTTTTACGTACATGGGGGTGGTGAAGGCCCATACCTACATGGGGGTGGTGAAGGCCCATACCTACATGGGGGTGGTGAAGGCCTATATCTACATGGGGGTGGTGAAGGCCTATATCTACATGGGGGTGGTGAAGGCCTATACCTACATGGGGGTGGTGAAGGCCCATACCTACATGGGGGTGGTGAAGGCCTATACCTACATGGGGGTGGTGAAGGCCCATACCTACATGGGGGTGGTGAAGGCCCATACCTACATGGGGGTGGTAAAGGCCTATATCTTCATGGGGGTGGTGAAGGCCTATACCTACATGGGGGTGGTGAAGGCCTATATCTACATGGGGGTGGTGAAGGCCCATACCTACATGGGGGTGGTGAAGGCCCATACCTACATGGGGGTGGTGAAGGCCTATATCTACATGGGGGTGGTGAAGGCCTATATCTACATGGGGGTGGTGAAGGCCCATACCTACATGGGGGTGGTGAAGGCCCATACCTACATGGGGGTGGTGAAGGCCCATACCTACATGGGGGTGGTGAAGGCCCATACCAACATGGGGGTGGTGAAGGCCCATACCTACATGGGGGTGGCGAAGGCCTATACGTACATGGGGGTGGTGAAGGCTTTTACCTACATGGGGGGGGGGTGAAGGCCCATACCTACATGGGGGTGGTGAAGGCCTATACCTACATGGGGGTGGTGAAGGCCTATACCTACATGGGGGTGGTGAAGGCCCATACCTACATGGGGGTGGTGAAGGCCCATACCTACATGGGGGTGGTGAAGGCCCATACCTACATGGGGGTGGTGAAGGCCCATGCCTACATTGGGGTGGTGAAGGCCCATACCTACATGGGGGTGGTGAAGGCCCATACCTACATAGGGGTGGTGAAGGCCTATACGTACATGGAGGTGGTGAAGGCTTTTACCTACATGGGGGTGGTGAAGGCCCATACCTACATGGGGGTGGTGAAGGCCCATACCTACATGGGGGTGGTGAAGGCCCATACCTACATGGAGGTGGTGAAGGCCCATACCTACATGGGGGTGGTGAAGGCCCATACCTACATGGGGGTGGTGAAGGCCTATATCTACATGGGGGTGGTGAAGGCCTATACCTACATGGGGGTGGTGAAGGCCTATACCTACATGGGGGTGGTGAAGGCCCATACCTACATAGGGGTGGTGAAGGCCTATACGTACATAGGGGTGGTGAAGGCTTTTACCTACATGGGGGTGGTGAAGGCTTTTACGTACATGGGGGTGGTGAAGGCCCATACCTACATGGGGGGTGGTGAAGGCCCATACCTACATGGGGGTGGTGAAGGCCTATATCTACATGGGGGTGGTGAAGGCCTATATCTACATGGGGGTGGTGAATGCCTATACCTACATGGGGGTGGTGAAGGCCCATACCTACATGGGGGTGGTGAAGGCCTATACCTACATGGGGGTGGTGAAGGCCCATACCTACATGGGGGTGGTGAAGGCCCATACCTACATGGGGGTGGTGAAGGCCTATATCTTCATGGGGGTGGTGAAGGCCTATACCTACATGGGGGTGGTGAAGGCCTATATCTACATGGGGGTGGTGAAGGCCCATACCTACATGGGGGTGGTGAAGGCCCATACCTACATGGGGGTGGTGAAGGCCTATATCTACATGGGGGTGGTGAAGGCCTATATCTACATGGGGGTGGTGAAGGCCCATACCTACATGGGGGTGGTGAAGGCCCATACCTACATGGGGGTGGTAAAGGCCCATACCTACATGGGGGTGGTGAAGGCCCATACCTACATGGGGGTGGCGAAGGCCTATACAAAATGTTTTAATTTTCTCATGGTCACCTTGGCTTCTCCAAAAACGATGTAGATGTCGGATGCCGGACTCTTGAAGACGTCCGGCTTGGTGATGACGAATAGGATGTTCTTTGATTTCCGTATGGTGATCCTGGTGACGCCGTGTATCTGCCGGAGACCGAGCTTGGACATGGCCTGCAGAGAGGTTGGGGAGCAAGAAGAAGATACTTGGTGTCAAAGGAAGACTAGATGAGCCAGGAGGGGTTGTCGGGGGCATTTTATAGTTTGGCTTCTCTTTATCTTCGGCCAGTGATATTTGTCCGTAGAATTTCCATCTCTACAAACAAGTCAAGCTGCAGATTTGAAGGCTTCGTACCATTCTCCCGCTATACAAGTTCCGGGGCAGATAAGGCAGTAAGAGGCCAATTATATTGTGTAATTTCTGGCGTCATAAAACGGCCTTCCATTGCCGGTAGCAGGCCAAAACATTAAAACTTAGACATGTGCGACGCGTTTCGTCACAAATCGAAATTCGGACAAAACTTTCGTTATTTGGAGATTCGGATGTATCTGAATTTCCAAATTACAATAGTAACAATTTTCATCGCATCTGAAATAAATTATAATTAAAAAAAATTATTTGAATTCAAAAATGATTTTGAATTTGACATGGAAACATATTGCAATAAATACAGTAAGGTATACAAGTGAAATAAGATGATGATTCCTACTTAGGCTGCTTTATACAGTAGAATAGAATAAAAAAAAAATAGAATAGACTAAAACAAAATAGAAAAAAAAGGAATGAAGTAGAACAGAATAAAATAGAATAGAAAATAAAGAAAATAGGAAAGAATAAAATAGAACAAATAATTTGAATTGCAGAAGATGGTTGTATTTGTTCTATTCTATACTATTTATTTCTACTCCAATCTGGTCTGTAGTCATATTGTGTATGGGGAAAGGGGGGGGGGGGGTGTCAGCTGAAAAATGTTATCCAAGCCTGCTATGCTGGGATTTGTGGTCCCATGGAGGGGAGGGCAATGCTCACACATATCTGGGGGTGGGGAGGGGGTGTTGGGGCTGGTTGTATAAAGTAAAGAACTCTATGCTGTGATGAGGCTGTCATGGCTGACCTGCCTCCCTTCTAGAAATACTTATTGTCTGGCACACTGGTATAAAGGGGAACTCTGCCAACTCTGGGGTAGGAGGGGAACTCTGCCGACTCTGGGGTAGGAAGGGAACTCTGCCGACTCTGGGGCAGGAGGGGAACCCTGCCGACTCTGGGGCAGGAGGGGAACCCTGCCGACTCTGGGCCTGGAGGGGAACTCTGCCGACTCTGGGCCTGGAGGGGAACTCTGCCGACTCTGGAGCTGGAGGGGAACTCTGCCGACTCTGGGGCTGGAGGGGAACTCTGCCGACTCTGGGGCAGGAGGGGAACTCTGCCGACTCTGAGGCAGGAGGGGAACTCTGCTGACTCTGGGGCAGGAGGGGAACTCTGCCGACTCTGGGCCTGGAGGGGAACTCTGCCGACTCTGGGCCTGGAGGGGAACTCTGCCGACTCTGGAGCTGGAGGGGAACCCTGCCGACTCTGGGGCTGGAGGGGAACTCTGCCGACTCTGGGGCTGGAGGGGAACTCTGCCGACTCTGGGGCAGGAGGGGAACTCTGCCGACTCTGAGGCAGGAGGGGAACTCTGCTGACTCTGGGGCAGGAGGGGAACTCTGCCGACTCTGGGGCTGGAGGGGAACTCTGCCGACTCTGGGGCTGGAGGGGAACTCTGCCGACTCTGGAGCTGGAGGGGAACTCTGCCGACTCTGGGGCTGGAGGGGAACTCTGCCGACTCTGGGGCTGGAGGGGAACTCTGCCGACTCTGGGGCAGGAGGGGAACTCTGCCGACTCTGGGGCTGGATGGGGAACCCTGCCGACTCTGGGGCTGGAGGGGAGCTCTGCCGACTCTGGGGCAGGAGGGGAACCCTGCCGACTCTGGGGCTGGAGGGGAACCCTGCCGACTCTGGGGCAGGAGGGGAACTCTGTCAACTTTGGGGCTGGAGGGGAACTCTGCCGACTCTGGGGCTGGAGGGGAACTCTGCCGAATCTGGGGCAGGAGGGGAACTCTGCCAACTCTGGGGCAGGAGGGGAACTCTGCCGACTCTGGGGTAGAGGGGAACGCTGATGTAAGTGGGATCTCCGTGGACTAGAGGTAACCAGAGACACTCTCACATCAGAGGCCCCCCTTACATCCCAGTCTGCAGAGATCCCCCTTAATTATTGGGGGGGTGACATCATGTTTTCCCGCACCAGGTGACACCAACCCTAGTGACGCCGCTGTTGGCGGTTTTTTATTTCAGTGCAGAACTGGCATTGCGTTCACAATACCCGGCCTGCGCTCTTCATCTCCTGGGTGGATTGTTTCTGACTCCGCCGTCTACACAATTCCCTTCCTTCCGATCTCAGCGCGGCCCACCTCATGAATTATTCACTCACCTTTCTGGCCTTCTTCTCGCTGCGGCTCTGCTTGGCTTTGCTGACGCATTCCTCTCCGGAACCCACACAGTGAGCCAGCTGGTTCTGTGGAGACACAAGGGGGGGGGTGGGGGGAGATAACATAAAGACGGAGCAGGCAGAGAGATGGATGGATGGTCCCCTGGGGGCCCGCCTTTCAAAAAAAAAAAAGCACAACGGGCTCTTTGCAATTTTAATGCTAATGCACTCATCTCTGCCTGGAGATATCTCCTCTCCTTAACGCCAGTCAGACATTTCATGGTGAAACGCGCTGATCCATACAGTATACATTTCCACTTTCCTGGAATACCCGTAATTCAACACCCACGCAAAATGGACTCCCAGATTTTTTTTTTTTTTTCCATGTTTTTTTTTTTTTTTTCTTTTCTACTGATCAACAAAATTCCATTGGGGGGTTTATTTATTTAAAAAAAAAAAAAAAAAGTCTGAATGTCTCAGCATTCATGCAAAAGTTGCAAATAGTAACTGTAACGTTTGTAATATGTGTGAAATGTCCTACGCGTTTCCTTTTCTCAGGGTCGAAGTAACATTCCCTCATATGTAATCCTATTTTGCAAAACCAACACGTTTCGGGTGCTGTCCCCTCTTCATCAGGGCTAACATGTAACATGAAAAATTAAAAAAATTGGAACCCCTAGTTCCGAAAGCTGAAGAACAGCATCAGATCCCGATAAGAGCAACATGAGTTAAAAGTAGTAAATGTATTAATTGTCGCATACACTATATTACCAAAAGTATTGGGACGCCTTAGCATACACATGAACTTTAATGGCATCCCAGTCTTAGTCCGTAGGGTTCAATATTGAGTTGGCTCCGCCCTTTGCAGCTATAACAGCTTCACCTCTTCTGGGAAGGCCGTCCACAAGGTTTAGGAGATGTGTCTATGGGGAATGTTTGACCATTCTTGCAGAAGAGCTTTTGTGAGGTCAGGCACTGATGTTGGATGAGAAGGCCTGGTTCGCAGTCTCCGCTTTAATTCATCCCAAAAGCGTTGAGGTCGGGACTCTGTGCAGGCCAGTCAAGTTCCTGCACCCCAAACTTGCTCACCCATGTCTATATGGACCTTACTTTGTGCACTGGTGGGCAGTCATGTTGGAACAGGAAGGGGCCGTCCCCCAAACTGTTCCCACAAAGTTGGGAGCATGAAATTGTCCAAAATGTCTTGGTATGCTGACGCCTTAAGAGTTCCCTTCACTGGAACTAAGGGGCCAAGACCAACCCCTGAAAAACAACCCCACACCATAATCCACCCCCCCCCCCACACCATAATCCCCCCTCCATCAAATGATTTGGACCAGTGCACAAAGCAAGGTCCATAAAGACATGGATGAGCAAGTTTGGGGTGGAGGATTCAGGGGATGGATTTGTTTTTCAGGGTTTGGCCCCTTCGTTCCAGTGAAGGGAACTCTTAAGACATCAGCATACCAAGACATTTTGGACAATTTCATGCTCCCAACTTTGTGGGAACAGTTTGGGGACGGCTCCTTTCTGTCCCAACATGACTGCCCACCAGTGCACAAAGCAAGGTCCATAGAGACATGGATGAGCAAGTTTGGGGTGGAGGAACTTGACTGGCCTGCACAGAGTCCTGACCTTGACCCCCCGATAGAACACCTTTGGGATGAATTAGAGCGGAGACTGTGAGGCAGGCCTTCTCATCCAACATCAGTGCCTGACCTCACAAATGCACTTCTGGAAGAATGGTCAAACCTTCCCATAGACACCCTCCTGAACCTTGTGGACGGCCTTCCCAGAAGAGTTGAAGCTGTTATAGCTGCAAAGGGCGGAGCCAACTCAATATTGAACCCTTTCGGACTAAGACTGGGATGCCATTAAAGTTCACGTGCGTGTAACAGGCAGGCGTCTCAATACTTTTGGTAATATAGTGTATGTTGCTCTGAGGGTTCGTTCCCATGTGGGGCAGCCCGACAGAGTGGATACCCACCCTCAAAACGTGTTGGCTTTGCAAACAACCCATCATTGGGGGAAAAAAAAAAACCTTGTATTTGGACTTGAATACTACGGTGCGGCACTTCAATCCTACATTATTAATCCCCCCCGAACACCACATACCCCAATATTCTGTAAAAAAAAAAATTTTTTTTTTCCAAATTTTTTTTTTTTTTTTTTAAACATCAGACCAGTGGGGGTTTATTTCTTTTCTTTTTTTTTTTTTCTGATCTGATGCTTTTAAGGGTAGAGGAGAAATCTGGGGTCTTAAAGACCCCAGATGTCTACATAAAGAGGAGCTGTCATGCTTTCTTGTTATTGCAAGGGATCTTTACATTTCTTGTGCTAGCAATAAAAGAATAAATAAATAAAACAAAATAAAATAAATAAATAAAATCAATAAAACATTTTTTTTTTTTATAAAGGGGCAGTGTAAAAATATATATTTTTAAAATAAAATAAATAATAATAAAACCTTTTATTTTTTTTATTTTTTTTTACCACTTAAGCCCCCGGACCAATTTGCAGCCAAAAGGACCAGGCCCCCTTTTTGCATTTCGGCGCTGCGTCGCTTTAACTGACAATTGCGCGGTCGTGGCGACGTGGCTCCCAAAACAAAATTGGCGTCTTTTTTTTCACCCCACAAATAGAGCTTTCTTTTGGTGGTATTTGATCACCCCTGCGTTTTTTTTTTTTTTTTTATGCGCTATAAACAAAAATAGAGCGAAAATTTTGAAAAAAACGCATTATTTTTTACTTTTTGCTATAATAAATATCCCCAAAAAATATATAAAAAAAAAACATTATTTTCCTCAGTTTAGGCCGATAATATTCTTCTTCTACATATTTTTGGTTAAAAAAAAAACGCAATAAGCGATTATTGATTGGTTTGCGCAAAAGTTATAGCGTTTACAAAATAGGGGATAGTTTTATAGCATTTTTATTAATATATATATTTTTTTTTTACTAACAATGGCGGCGATCAGCGATTTTTTTTTTATTGTGACTGCGACATTACGGCGGACACATCGGACATTTTTGACACATTTTTGGACCATTGTCATTTATACAGCAATCAGTGCTATTTAAATGCAGTGATTCCTGTGTAAATGGCACTGGCAGTGAAGGAGTTAACCACTAGGGGGCAGTGTAGGTTTTATGTATGATGTTATGTGTTTTTTTATTGTAGGGGGGGCGTGGCCTGGCATGTGACGTCACTGATCGTCCTTCCCTATATAAGGGAACAGACGATCGGTGACAGCCACACAGGGAAGCACGGGGAGAGGAATGTTTACACAGACCTCTCCTCGTTCTTCAGCTCTGTGACCCGATCGCGGGACACCAGCGGCAATCGGGTCCGCTAGTCCTGCAGGCCACGGAGCTCAGGACCGGGTCAGGAGCGCGGCGCCGGCCCCACGGCTGGGCACTTAAAGAGCAACGTACAGGTACGTGCTTGTGCCCAGCCGTGCCATTCTGCCGACGTACATCGGTCCTTAAGTGGTTAAAAAGCGTCTCCGCCCCCCCCCCCCCGTGCTTGAACAGACGCAGGTCACGCACACATATGTAAGTGGTGTACGCACCACACATGTGAGGTATCGCCGCAAACGTTATATCAAGAGCGATAATTCTAGTACTAGACCTCCTCTGTAACTTTAAACGGGTAACCTGTAAAAAAATGTTTAAGATGTCGCCTATGGAGATTTTTAAGTATTATAGGTTGTCGCCATTTCATGAGCGTGTGCGCAATTTTAAAGCGTGATATGTTAGGTATCTATTTTACACCATCTTTTATATTTTAGAAATAAAATGGGTTACAATTTGTGTTTTTTTTTATTTTATTTTTTTATTTGCATTAAATTCCCCCCCCCCAAAAAAATTGCATTTTAAAAACCGCTACGCAAATACCGCGTGACAAAAAAATTGCAACCGCCACGTTTTTTTATTCTCGATGGTCTTGGCTAGAAAAAACTAAAAATGTTTCTTTGCATTAAATTTTTTTCTTTGCATTAAATTTCCCCCCCCCCAAAAAAATCGCATTTTAAAAACCGCTACGCAAATGCCGCGTGACAAAAAAAATTGCAACCGCCACGTTTTTTATTTCTCGATGGTCTTGGCTAGAAAAAAATAAAAAATTTTCTTTGCATAAATTTTTTTTTCTTTGCATTAAATTCCCCCCCCCCCAAAAAAATTGCATTTTAAAAACCGCTACGCAAATACTGCGTGACAAAAAAAATTGCAACCGCCACGTTTTTTATTTCTCGATGGTCTTGGCTAGAAAAAAATAAAAAATTTTCTTTGCATTAAATTTTTTTTCTTTGCATTAAATTCCCCCCCCCCCCCCAAAAAAAATTGCATTTTAAAAAACCGCTACGCAAATACCGCGTGACAAAAAAAATTGCAACCGCCACGTTTTTTATTTCTCGATGGTCTTGGCTAGAAAAAAATAAAAAATTTTCTTTGCATAAAATTTTTTTTCTTTGCATTAAATTCCCCCCCCCCAAAAAAAATTGCATTTTAAAAACCGCTACGCAAATACCGCGTGAAAAAAAAAATTGCAACCGCCACGTTTTTTATTTCTCTATGGTCTTGGCTAGAAAAAAATAAAACATTTTCTTTGCATTTAATTTTTTTCTTTGCATTAAATTTCCCCCCCCAAAAAATCGCATTTTAAAAACCGCTACGCAAATACCGCGTGACAAAAAAAATTGCAACCACCACGTTTTTTATTCTCGATGGTCTTGGCTAGAAAAAAACTAAAAATTTTCCTTTGCATTAAATTTTTTTCTTTGCATTAAATTTCCCCCCCCCCCCAAAAAAAATTGCATTTTAAAAACCACTACGCAAATACCGCGTGACAAAAAAAATTGCAACCGCCACGTTTTTTTATTCTCGATGGTCTTGGCTAGAAAAAAAATAAAATAAAATTAGTGTCATGTATGTGTATAATATAATGTTTGGGGGTTCTAAATGATTTTTTTTAGCAAAAAATAGAGATTTTTTTAAATTATAAACAAAAAGTGTCGGAAAAGTCCTGACCTTTTGTGGCTATAAAAGGTAGGTTAATGTCCCCCGTGGCCGTGGTTGATGTCAAAAGGCATTGGTTGATGTCCCCCGTGGCCGTGGTTGATGTCAAAAGGCATTGGTTGATGTCCCCCGTGGCCGTGGTTGATGTCCCCCGTGGCCGTAGTTGATGTCAAAAGGCATTGGTCGATGTCCCCCGTGGCCGTGGTTGATGTCAAAAGGCATTGGTCGATGTCCCCCGTGGCCGTGGTTGATGTCCCCCGTGGCCGTGGTTGATGTCAAAAGGCATTGGTCGATGTCCCCCGTGGCCGTGGTTGATGTCAAAAGGCATTGGTCGATGTCCCCCGTGGCCGTGGTTGATGTCCCCCGTGGCCGTGGTTGATGTCAAAAGGCATTGGTTGATGTCGCCCCGTGGCCGTGGTTGATGTCAAAAGGCATTGGTTGATGTCCCCCCGTGGCCGTGGTTGATGTCAAAAGGCATTGGTTGATGTCCCCCGTGGCCGTGCTTGGCTTCCCACACCAATAGCTTGCATATTAGCCCTACAAATGGCCAGAGAACAAGATTTGACCCCCCTCCCACCCCCACCCCCCCCCCATAGGCTTCAATGGAGTTTGCCGCAAAACTGGCAAACTGGCAGCTTCTCTCATTCTTATGGCCAACCTTTAATGGTGGCACATTGACACTGAGCTCTTCTATCGGACTCATTCTACGGTCAATGTTTGTTGGTGAATTCGGCACGGCTTTGTGTTGGGTTATACTCCAGTGTTTGCTGTATTAAAGGGGGTCCCGGTGCTTTTGGCTATTTATGATCCCTACTGGTCATATATTTATTGGACAAGCTCGGTGTTGCCCCCGGTGAAGTGAAATGCGCCGTACCTGGCTGGACGATGTCCTGGGCTCACTCATGTCTGGCTCCTCCAGTTCAGGGAGGGAGTCGTCGTTGCTCTCCGTGTCATTACATGAGCCTGCGCCAAACACAGAGGACAGGATATTAGTGAATGATATCAGCGCTCACCCTGGACTTACACATCCGTCTGCTTTATAATCTACCTGAGTCATGCCAGAGTCATCCATACATGAGTAGGCTGAGGAGACACCAGAGGTTTTGCTGCTGGACCCGTCTTGGCACCAGACTGCCTATTTAAGTAACAGAACTGAGCAAGGAAGGACGGTCTTCAGCCTGAACCTGACTTCTGCTTTCCCATTGCTGGCCTGGCCTGCTTTTGGGCTTGCCTATGCTCTGCCTTTTGCTATTGACTTTGGCCAGTTCTCCCTGACCACAGCTTGCCCCTGCCTATTCCCAGGTTTTACCTTTCTAGTTCCCCGAGCATGGCTTGTCTCTGCTGATTCCTATTTTTGACCTTGGTCAGTTCCCGAACCACAACTTGCCTAGGCTGATTCACAGTTTTTGGCCTCGGCGAGTTCCTGACCACAGCTTGTCGTTTTGCTTATTCCCAGTTTTTGACCTCGGCTGGTTCCTGACCACAGCTTGTCGTTTTGCTTATTCCCAGTTTTTGACCTCGGCTAGATCCTGACCACAGCCTGTTGCTGCCGATTCACAGTTCTGCTAGTTCCTGACCCTTGGCTCGTCTCTGCTGATTCCCAATTTTGACCACGGCTAGTTCCTGACAACAGCTTTTCTCTGCCGATTCCTGGTTTTGACTTCAGCTAGTTCCTTACCATGACTTGCTTTTGCTCAGGGGCGTAACTATAGGGGGTGCAGCAGTCGCAACCGCCAACTGGGCCCTGTGATGCAGGGGGCCCATGCAGCCCCCTCTACATATGGCCGGCAGCAGCATAGGCAGCTAGGGGTACCAGTGCACCATGCACACGGGGGGCTGGAGGTGGAGGGTGACTAGCAGAGCTCCATGCTCGACTATCGCACTGGCTGCTCTTTAGTTGTGCATTCCCCACATGACCTGTGTCCTCGGCCGGCTCCTCGGAGTACCCCTCTCCTGCTCCATGCATTGCCGCTCAGTCCGATGTCTGTTCTCCCCAGCCAGAGTCCCGCCCCCCTGAGTCCGGCCCACACTGCACTGCATACTTCTCCTGGGTAAACAAACTTTAAGCACACAGATGCAGTGCAGCCCTATGAGAGTCGGCTCCCGGAGGACACTGCAGGCTTGTCTGCCAGCCCCCCTCCTCCCCCGTCATACACAGATGATGAAAGGTCTTTCTGGGAGATATGCTGATCGCCCGTTCAGCACACTGGATGGAGCCCAGGCCAACATGGATGAGTGCGCAGCCTACAGCTTGGTCATGGTGAGTGAAAGAACCCATCCCCCACACACCATTACTTACCCCCTCCATCTCCCCCTGGGGACAGGGACCCCTTCTCACGTGGGGACAGGGACCTCCACCTTCCCTGGGGACAGGGACCCCTTCTCACCTGGGGCAGTAACTTCATCTGCCCTGGAGAAAAGGACCTCATCTCTTCTGGGGACGGGGACCCCATCCTGCCTAGGGACAGTCCCCCAATGGGGCACCTAAAAATAAAAAAAATTAAATAAAAAAAAACATCTGATACCAGTGGTGGAACTACAGGGCTCACAAAGGTCATACCTGTGACCACGCCCTGGAGTTCCACCGCTGGACTCGGAGGGAAGGGCCCTGGCTGGGGTTCAGGGGGGCCCTTCATGGTTTCTTGCATCGGGGGCCCTGAAAGTTCTAGTTACGCCACTGCTTTTGCTGATTCCCGGGTTTGACTTTGGCTTGCCTCCCGACCACGACATTGTTTGCTACCCTGTCTACTGTCTGTCTCCTTGGCTACCGACCACTGCCTGTCCAGGCTATGCTTCCAGCCTGTTGTGTGTTCCACTGTACTGGTCAGCTGCCTTCCAGTCTATCTCTTCCTGGAGACTTTCCTGTTGGTCTGCACAAGCACCTGACAGGCAAACCTGCTTCCAGAAAAGAACATCTGTGGCCTGGACATCCGAACCCTGTGCCATCCCATTCTGTATGCTACACTTCAGGGGTGTAAGGGAAGCCTCCAGCCAGGTACATGGTACAGGTACTGGCTCACAATCAGCATTCCAATTCATCCCAAAGGTGTTCAGTAGGGTTGAGGTCAGGGTTCTGTGCAGGACACTCAAGTTCCTCCACCCCAAAACTAATATAAAAAAGTCTTTATGGAGTTGGCTTTGAACACAGAGAACAATTGCCTACAATGCCTTTTCTATGTTGTAGTTTTACCAGTACCTTTCACTGGTAACAGCTGAACTCCATCATTTGAAGGGGGTTCCAGCTACTTTGGGTCATATAGATAAGTGTGATGGTCGGGTGCGCACAAAGTGTTGGCCATACAATGTCTCAGAGGGGCAGAAATAGGAAATTGGCTACACGTAAACAGGGCCGGTGCTACCACTAGGCAAACTAGGCAGCCGCCTAGGGTGCCCTGCTGCCTAGGGTGCCCGGCCACTTGTGTTCCTACTCTCTTCTCTCTGCAGCAAGCAACTAAGTCGCAGCCGCAGCTCTGTTCGCACATGGTGTCAGAGGCGCGGCGGTGGCAGGGGACTGTGTCTGTATCCAATCTACCGCATGAATGGAAGCAAGAAAACATTCATTGATGGGCTAGTAGGCTGCATTTGATGGGCGCTGGTGAAGCTACATTGATTGGGCGCTGGTGAGGCTGCATTTGATTGGGCGCTGGAGAGGCTGCATTTGATGGGCGCTGGAGAGGCTGCATTTGATGGGCGCTGGAGAGGCTGCATTTGATGGGCGCTGGAGAGGCTGCATTTGATGGGTGCTGGTGAGGCTGAATTTGATGGGTGCTTCATTTAAAAAGTGCGGTTTACATGGGCAGGGGAAAGGGGGTGGGGTCAGGGGTGGGCGCTGGAGAGGCTGCATTTGATGGGCGCTGGAGAGGCTGCATTTGATGGGCGCTGGAGAGGCTGCATTTGATGGGCGCTGGAGAGGCTGAATTTGATGGGCGCTGGAGAGGCTGCATTTGAGGGGCGCTGGAGAGGCTGCATTTGAGGGGCGCTGGAGAGGCTGAATTTGATGGGCGCTGGAGAGGCTGAATTTGATGGGCGCTGGAGAGGTTGCATTTGATGGGCGCTGGAGAGGCTGCATTTGATGGGTGCTTCATTTAAAAAGTGTGGTTTACATGGGCAGGGGAAAGGGGGTGGGGTCAGGGGTGGGCGCTGGAGAGGCTGCATTTGATGGGCGCTGGAGAGGCTGCATTTGAGGGGCGCTGGAGAGGTTGCATTTGATGGGCGCTGGAGAGGCTGCATTTGATGGGCGCTGGAGAGGCTGCATTTGATGGGTGCTTCATTTAAAAAGTGCGGTTTACATGGGCAGGGGAAAGGGGGTGGGGTCAGGGGTGGGCGCTGGAGAGGCTGCATTTGATGGGCGCTGGAGAGGCTGCATTTGATGGGCGCTGGTGAGGCTGCATTTGATGGGCGCTGGAGAGGCTGAATTTGATGGGCGCTGGAGAGGCTGCATTTGAGGGGCCCTGGAAAGGTTGCATTTGATGGGCGCTGGAGAGGCTGCATTTGATGGGTGCTGGAGAGGCTGCATTTGATGGGTGCTTCATTTAAAAAGTGCGGTTTACATGGGCAGGGGAAAGGGGGTGGGGTCAGGGGTGGGCGCTGGAGAGGCTGCATTTGATGGGCGCTGGAGAGGCTGCATTTGATGGGCGCTGGAGAGGCTGCATTTGATGGGCACTGGTGAGGCTGCATTTGATGGGCGCTGGAGAGGCTGCATTTGATGGGTGCTGGAGAGGCTGCATTTGATGGGCGCTGAAGAGGCTGCATTTGATGGGTGCTTCATTTAAAAAGTGCGGTTTACATGGGCAGGGGAAAGGGGGTGGGGTCAGGGGTGGAGCTAGGGGGGCGGCAAAATTTGGTTTCGCCTAGGGTGTCAAAAATCCTTGCACCAGCCCTGCACGTAAACTGATCTTGCAACAGAAGTCACCTAAGGACCACAAACTTTGTCTAGTCCTATCATCTTCTTTTTTTTTTTTCTGTGGGCACCCATCCCCCAATCCCTGGGTTGTGTTACCTCTATGGCTCAGCATTTCACAGCCGCGCTGCCTCAGGAGCGGTTTGGTGATGCCCAGAAGGGTCACCTCGGAGGTATCCCTTAGGAGTGGCATCTCTTGGCCCCGGGAGGTCAGCTCACTGTCACTGGATGAACTGGGCTCAGACGGGGGGCAGGTCAGTTGGATTTTCTTTCCCACTTTTTCTTGGAGGGGAATGACTCGGGGGCACCGGCTAGTCACCGGGGTCTCTGTGCTTTGACTGGTGGCAGTAGAGCTGCTTTCTGGAACTGCTGAAATATAAAAAAAAAAAATTACAAAGGGATAATTGGGGTACTTTCGAGATCTTCTGGACAGTTAATGAGTATAAAGAGTATCCTAAAAGAAAAATTATTTTCTTATAGTTCAGAATTGACATGCAGCAGATGTGTGGTAGACAGTGGCGACCAGTCCAGGGGCGCCAGACGCATGGATTCCAATGGGTTTTTTTTTTTTAAGCACGTGATTAGAGCCAGAGGCTCTAATAGGCTTCAAAAAAGGGTGGGCTCAGGAGCGCAGAGCACTGCGCCCCGATCCCACCCAGTTGTGTAACAATTAGCGAATGAACATTCGCTATTGTCATGCTGATTCTCCTCCCGGCCAATTCGGGAAGCGGGTCATGAGACCCGTTTTCCCAATTGGCCAAAAAAAGGAGAAGCGGGCCCATTGACCTAGGAGGGAGGAGACGCACAGCCGTCGTGATACAGGGGAGAAAGACGAGACTGCCAAGATGCAGGGGAAGCCGCCGCCCCGGAGGGAAGCGCTGCCCGTGCCATAGACGGGGTCAAGCGCAGGACTCGTATCTGACCCGACCGATGGGTGCATTGCTTGGTATAATTGGGACCATTAAAGTGTGACACCATTGTTTTCCATTTCTGGCCATTTTAAAATGATCTGACAGGCAGGGTTGCCAACCCCCCGATGTGAAATTTACTGACACGACACCAAAAATTTACTGACTGTAAATTTTTCTTTACTGGCATGACAAAAAAAAAAAAATTAGTGGCAGAGCCAATTTTTTTTACTGACATGCCGGACAAAAAAAATTACCGACAGGGCCAAATTTTTACTAACAGTTCAAAAAGTTCACCAAAATGATCATTTTACAAGAAAGTCAGGTTAACATAACCCAGAACAGAGTTTCCCTTTACATCAGAGTCTGCAGTTTTCCCCTTCATATTCCAAGAGGGAACTCTGTGGGCCCTGATGAAAAAGGGAACACTGCGGACTCTGGTGTGAAGGAGAACCCTAAGGACTCTGATGTAAAGGAGGAACGCTGGGGACTCTAGTGTAAAGGGAAACTCTGATGTAAGGGGGTCTCTGGTCACCAGACCCCCCCCCCCTCCTTTACATCACAGTCAACAGAGTTCCCCTTTACATCACAGTCAACAGAGTTCCCCTTTACATCACAGTCAACAGAGTTCCCCTTTACATCAGATTGCACAGAGTTCCCCTCTATATCAGAGTCTGCAGGGTTTCCCCCCTAAAGTTAAAGGGGGAACTCTATGAACGCTGATGTAAAGGGGAACGCTGATGTAAAGGGGAACGCTGATGTAAAGGGGAACGCTGATGTAAAGGGGAACGCTGATGTAAAAGGGAAAGCTGTGGACTCTGCTGTAAAAGGGAGCTCTGATGTAAGGTGGTCTCGGGTCACCAGAGCTCCTACTACACCATGGTCCATGGCGTTCCTCTTTACATCAGAGTTCCCTCTTTATATCACAGTCAACAGAGTTCCCCTTTACATCAGATTGCACAGAGTTCCCCTCTATATCAGAGTCTGCAGGGTCTCCCCCCCTAAAGTTAAAGGGGGAACTCTATGAACGCTGATGTAAAGGGGAATTCTGATGTAAAAGGGAACGCTGCGGTCTCTGCTGTAAAAGGGAGATCTGATGTAAGGTGGTCTCGGGTCACCAGAGCTCCTACTACACCATGGTCCACGGCGTTCCTCTTTACATCAGAGTTCCCAGTTACGTCAGGGTCAGCAGAGTTCTCCTTTGTACTGTAAGGGGGAATCCTGTAGACTCTGAATTAAAGGGGAACTCTGTGGTCCCTGATTTAAGGGAGAACACTGGGAACGCTGATGTGGGGAGGAAGACTCTGGTGACCACAGACTACCTTGCACAGAGTGAATACACAAAGGTAAGAGGGGAGGTTGCTGATATCAGTGTGAAACCTTTATATCAGTGTCCCCCCTTACCTTAATGTATTCACTCCCCCTTGCATCAGTGACCCCCTCCCTCCCCCCACAAACTTTCTGTGGCCTGGCTGGAGCTGTCACTGACCTCCTCTGTTGCTCGCTCAGGTGCAGGGCAGTCAGACATGGGCTTGGTGGCTCCTCTGGTTTGATCCTCATCACTATCTCTGTCCTCTTCTCCTCCAGAGTCCACCATTTCTCCAGTGACAGTCCCGACGGGCCGGCGGCGCTCCCACTCTCGAGTCCCAGCTCCCCCTCCAGTGCTGCTGTAATTCATAAAAGGTGCCAAGAGGCGCCATGATGTCACTTCGTGCCCGCCCTCCCGTCCAAGACTACCTGTGCCCACCCTCCCGTCCAAGACTACCTGTGCCCTGCCCGAGCCCATGGCCATATTTTATTACTGGCAGCAGCTGTCCATAACAGACATTTATGGACAGTTTTGTAAATCAGCCATTTTTTTTTTTTTTTTAATTGCCCATAAAATTTACGGGCGGTTGGCAACCCTGCTGACAAGTCAATGAGATGCAAATCTTTGCAAAGAAGCTTAAAGAGGAACTTAACTCTGCCTAACTTACCCCAAAATATAACCCCCAACACTTGTCTCTGCTTTAGAAGAAAAAAAAAGCAGTAGTGTGTAATGTGGATAACCAGACTGCGATTGCATTTGTTTTATGCCTTTAGTTTTGTAATGCAAAAAATTTTTCCCAATAAAATCCGAATGAAAGAAAACATATTTACTAGACGATGGAGTCCAGCGTTGTCCTGCTTGAAGCAAAAGCTCTCCCTTTGCTCTTCTTTAGTGCCGCCATCTTTAATCGAGATCCCGCACATGTGCAGACATGCTGTTAAGCTTTGCCAGTTCTGAGGGTACCAGGTCTATGTGACCTGGCAGAGAAATCTATGGGTACCAGTCTATAAGATCTGGCAGAGAAATCTATGGCTGTACCACTTTATAGGGACCTGGCATAGAAGTCTATTGCAGCCCCAGTCTATGGGACCTGACAGAGAAGTCCATGGCTGTACCACTTTATGGGGATCTGGCAGAGAAGACTATGACACTATCAGTCTATGGGTCCTGACAGAAAAGTCTATGGGTACAGGGCTATGGGACCTGACAGAGAAGTCCATGGCTGTACCACTTTATGGGGACCATAAAGACTATGACAGTACTAGTCTATGGAACCAGGCAGAGAAGTCTTACTAGACCATGGAGTCCAGTGTTGTCTTGCTTGAAGAAAAAGCTCTCCCTTTGCCTGTCTTTTCTAGCACCGCCATCTTAATTGAGATTTGGTGCATATGCAAACACACTGCAAGGCTTTGTTGGGTCTGAGGGTACCACTCTATGAAACCTGGCAGAGAAATCTACGAGGGTACCAGTTTATGGCACCTGGCATAGAAGTCTATGACAGTACCAGTCCATGAGACCTGGCAGAGAAGTCTATGGCAGTACCAGTTTATGGCACCTGGCAAAGAAATCTATAGCTGTACCAATCTATGGGACCTGCCAATGAAGTCTATGGCAGTACCAGTCTATGGGACCTGACATAGAAGTCCATGGCAGTACCAGTCTATGGCACCTGGCAGAGAAGTCTATGGCAGTACCATTTTATGGCACCTGGCAGAGAAGTCTATGGCAGTACCAGTCTATGGGACCTGGCAGAGAAGTCTATGGCAGTACCAGTCTAAGGGACCTGCCAATGAAGTCTATGGCAGTACCAGTCTATGGGACCTGGCAGAGAAGTCTATGGCAGTACCAGTCTATGGGACCTGCCAGAGAAGTCTATGGCAGTACCAGCCTATGGGACATGGCAGAGAAGTCTATGGCAGTACCAGTCTATGGGACCTGGCAGAGAAGTCTATGGCAGTACCAGTCTATGGGACCTGGCAGAGAAGTGTATGGCAGTACCAGTCTATGGGACCCGGCAGAGGTGTATGGCAGTACCAGTCTATGGGACCTGGCAGAGAAGTGTATGGAAGTACCAGTCTATGGGACCTGGCAGAAAAGTATATGGCAGTACCAGTCTATGGGACCTGGCAATGAAGTCTATAGCAGTACCAGTCTATAGGACCTGGAAGAGAAGTCTATAGCAGTACCAGTCTTTGGGACCTGGCAGAGAAGTCTATGGCAGTACCAGTCTATGGGACCTGGCAGAGAAGTCTATAGCAGTCAAAGTCTATGGGACCTGGCAGAGAAGTATACGGCAGTACCAGTCCATGGGACCTGGCAATGAAGTCTATGGCAGTACCAGTCTATGGGACCTGGCAGAGAAGTATATGGCCGTACTAGTCTATGGGACCTGGCAATGAAGTCTATGGCAGTACCAGTCTATGGGACCTGGCAGAGAAGTCAATAGCAGTACCAGTCTTTGGGACCTGGCAGAGAAGTCTATGGCAGTACCAGTTTATGGCACCTGGCATAGAAGTCCATGGCAGTACCAGTCTATGGCACCTGGCAGAGAAGTCTATGGCAGTACCATTTTATGGGACCTGCCAATGAAGTCTATGGCAGTACCAGTCTATGGGACCTGGCAGAGAAGTCTATGGCAGTACCAGTCTATGGGACCTGCCAATGAAGTCTATGGCATTACCAGTCTTTGGGACCTGGCAGAGAAGTCTATGGCAGTACCAGCCTATGGGACCTGCCAGAGAAGTCTATGGCAGTACCAGCCTATGGGACATGGCAGAGAAGTCTATGGCAGTACCAGTCTATGGGACCTGGCAGAGAAGTGTATGGCAGTACCAGTCTATGGGACCCGGCAGAGAAGTGTATGGCAGTACCAGTCTATGGGACCTGGCAGAGAAGTGTATGGAAGTACCAGTCTATGGGACCTGGCAGAGAAGTATATGGTAGTACCAGTCTATGGGACCTGGCAATGAAGTCTATAGCAGTACCAGTCTTTGGGACCTGGCAGAGAAGTCTATGGCAGTACCAGTCTATGGGACCTGGCAGAGAAGTCTATAGCAGTCAAAGTCTATGGGACCTGGCAGAGAAGTATACGGCAGTACCAGTCTATGGGACCTGGCAATGAAGTCTATGGCAGTACCAGTCTATGGGACCTGGCAGAGAAGTCTATGGCAGTCAAAGTCTATGGGACCTGGCAGAGAAGTATATGGCAGTACCAGTCTATGGGACCTGGCAATGAAGTCTATGGCAGTACCAGTTTATGGCACCTGGCATAGAAGTCTATGGCAGTACCAGTCTATGGGACCTGCCAATGAAGTCTATAGCAGTACCAGTTAATGGAACCTGGCAGAGGAGTCTATGGAAGTACCAGTTTATGGAACCTGACATAGAAGTATATAGCAGTACCAGTCTATGGGACCGGGCAGAGAAGTCTAGGGCTGTATCAGTCTATGGGACCTGGCAGAGAAGTGTATGGCAGTACCAGTCTTTGGGACCTGGCAGAGAAGTATATGGCCGTACTAGTCTATGGGACCTGGCAATGAAGTCTATGGCAGTACCAGTCTATGAGACCTGGCAGAGAAGTCTATAGCAGTACCAGTCTTTGGGACCTGGCAGAGAAGTCTATGGCAGTACCAGTCTTTGGGACCTGGCAGAGAAGTCTATGGCAGTACCAGTCTATGGGACTTGGCAGAGAAGTATATGGCAGTACCAGTCTATGGGACCTGGCAATGAAGTCTATGGCAGTACCAGTCTATGGGACCTGGCAGAGAAGTCTATGGCAGTACCAGTCTATGGGACCTGGCAGAGAAGTCTATGGCCGTACCAGTCTTTGGGACCTGGCAGAGAAGTCTATGGCAGTACCAGCCTATGGGACCTGACAGAGAAGTCTATGGCAATACCAGCCTATGGGACCTGCCAGTGAAGTGTATGGCAGTACCAGCCTATGGGACCTGGCAGAGAAGTCTATGGCAGTCAAAGTCTATGGGACCTGGCAATGAAGTCTATGGCAGTACCAGTTTATGGCACCTGGCATAGAAGTCTATGGCAGTACCAGTTTATGGCACCTGGCAGAGAAGTCTATAGCAGTACCAATCTATGGGACCTGCCAATGAAGTCTATAGCAGTACCAGTCTATGGGACCTGGCAGAGGAGTCTATGGAAGTACCAGTTTATGACACTAGCCATTGGATGGTTTGACAGTTTGGTCGAGAGCACAACCTATGGGAGTGTTACATTTCCGGCATTTGCTGGAAATTAAACTGTATTACCACAATAGGACCACTAGATGTAGGCAGTGGGTATATTGGGTATTTATTCCTTATGATCCTAAGCTCTATCTAGTGGCCGTAATGCAGTATGTTTCTATGGCGTGTGAATGAAAGCAGAAGTAAACCCATCCATAAAACAGTTTAATTTCCAGCAAATGCCGGAAATGTAACACTCCCATAGGTTGTGCTCTCGACCAAACTGTCAAACCATCCAATGGCTGGTGTCATAACTGATCACATGTGCAGCATCATGGCAGTTGTAGATTAAAATGCTTGAAAGAAACTCGACCTGGAGAGAAAATGGCGATTTTGCCCCATTTGCACAAAACGAATATGCATGCAGTTTCACAGGATGAATAGCCCTACCTTTCTTAAGTTCCACTTTAAATAATATTATTCCATAGGGATGGTTGCAAAGTCAAAGGCGGGGTTTCAGACTTGCATGCAAACTTACCAGAGGAAAGCCTTTTGGTTCCCAGCATTTCAGAGGCAGCCAGAGGTCTGACCACTTTTTGGTCATGAAGACTACCACCAGGTATGGGGGTAGGAGATTTTGCAGGAGGCACTTTGCTTACAGGGGAGCGAGGCTTTATTGTGTCCAGACTCTTTTCGGTAGAGGGCATTGCAGCTTCGGCACGGGGAGTTACATGCATGGAAAGGGGGAATTCATTGTCAGTTTCTGACAGCTTGACCTGGTAATTCACCTTGCTGCTGCACCGCTCTGCCTGAGACTTCTTGGAAGCCCCCACATCACTCAAATAACTGCTCTTTACACATCTGTCCTGTTCTGTGCTATACACCTTAGATTGCCTTGGTGATTCGCGTAATAACGAATCATTGACACAGCAAATGTTCTCTACTGTCTTCTGATGAGTGTTAAGTCTCTCTTGGGCATGATCTTCCTCAGAAGAAGTACTACCACCACTCATGAAGACCATGGAGGCCCTTCCTAGAAGGCTCCTATCTGAGCTAGATGCTGTAGATGTTCCTTCAGAGAGTGCCGGCTTGTCTAGACGTCCTTCAACATCCTCTTGTTTTTTCTCCAGAGTATTAATATTTTCCTGCTCAAAAAACTCTCCATCGTTGACCTTGGATGTAGCAAATGATACACCGGTCTCATCATTGTCTACAACCTTGACCGTTGAGGGCCCGCTTGTGATTGCTTCTGAAGGACTACATCGAATGCATTGATCAAAAGTCTCTGTTTTACCAAAGGACCCTTGCAGCAACTTACTCATCTCTAGAATGTTGCTGGACATCTCCATTGTAGGCTTAGAAGCTACATCAAAAAAGGCACTGTCAGATCGTGGATGAACATCACGTCTTGAGATGCTAGATGACGTAGGCTCTGTATCCACCAACTGTGGCGATTGTTCTGGGGTTTTAGTAGCAGCTTGCTTTGACCTATCAATCATCTCAGACAAGGAATCATCATAATTAGTATCTAATTTAGAAACAGCACAAAAGTTTTTATCTACATTGTGTTTGGGAAGTGTTTGGTATTCCTGGATCTCTGATTGATCTATAGAGTCTTTGGCATCTCTGGAAGGGGTGGTTTTCATGGGTTCAATCATTGCAAGCAGCTCCTTTTCGACTAACTGTCCAGTGAAAGGGGTATTTGATTGTACTGACGTACAACTAGGAAATAACTCTTCTTGGGTGGACTTGTCTAAATTCTTTACAGATTTTTTAATAATGGGTTCTTGGTTCTCAAGACTCTGAAACTTGCTTTCTAAACACGCAGCTTCACTTGCCCTGTTACAGCTAGCAACATAACCATCACTGAGCTGACTGTTTTTTGTTGCATTCAGCTTGTGTTCTGATTGGGTAACAGCAGGCTCCTGCTTTTCACTGATTATCTCCAAATTACTTTCATACACTGAGTTGTTCTTCAGCCCAGTGTTCAAGGAAACTTCCTGCTGTAATTCTGCGTTGTCACCATGGAGGGCGCTCTGCTGGCCATGTGGTTCTTTGCAAATAGAGCAATCCTCTTCATCTTTGGACTCTTCCATTTCCAATTTTGTGGAATTTTCGTTTTCTATGGAAAATGTTTCCTGCGTCTGATGTTGAAGAATGACTATGGTAGTTCCATCACTGACCGGAATGTCAGGTTGTAAAGAATAGGGGCATTTTTCGGGAGTGCCTTCAACTTCACCAATTATTTGGCCATTTTCTGTTGTCTCTTCAAGTTTGTTACCTCTCCAGGATTCAAAAGATTTTTCGGGAGTGCCTTCAACTTCATCAATTGTTTGGGCATTTTGTGTTGCATCTTCGTTTTTGTTACATCTCCAGGATTCAAAAGATTTATCAGGAGTGCCTTCAACTTCATCAATTGTTTCGGCATTTTCTGTTGCGTCTTCGTGTTTGTTACCTCTCCAGAATTCGAAGGCTTTTTCGGGAGTGCCTTCAACTTCACCAATTGTTTTGGAGTTTTCTGAGGATTCAAAAGATTTTTCGGGAGTGACTTCAACTTCATCAATTGTTTGGGCATTTTCTGAGGATTCAAAAGATTTTTCGGGAGTGACTTCAACTTTGCCAATTGTTTGGACATTTTCTGTTGCGTCTTCGTGTTTGTTACCTCTCCAGAATTCGAAGGCTTTTTCGGGAGTGCCTTCAACTTCACCAATTGTTTGGGCGTTTTCTGAGGATTCAAAAGATTTTTCGGGAGTGACTTCAACTTCGCCAATTGTTTGCACATTTTCTGTTGCGTCTTCGTGTTTGTTACCTCTCCAGAATTCGAAAGCTTTTTCGGGAGTGCCTTCAACTTCACCAATTGTTTGGGCATTTTCTGTTGCCTCTTTATGTTTGTTACATCTCCAGGATTCAAAAGATTTTTCGGGAGTACCTTCAACTTCACCAATTGTTTGGGCGTTTTCTGTTGCCTCTTCGTGTTTTTTACATCTCCAGGATTCAAAAGACTCTGTTGCTTGATCTTCAGGGCAAGCTGACTGAGAAGTTACATGGTGTGTTTTTGTGGATGAAGCTTTGTCTACCTCTTCGCTTTTGGTTTCAGCCATATTTTCATTGGTTGACTCTGAACAGTTTAGTCGGTTTTGTTCTGGGTGGTTCCTCAGTTGAGCATTGCCTTCACTTGATTTAGAAGTTTTCTCACAAGTAGTGGAAACAAAAGTTTCTTCTTTATACTTATCATAAACCAGCAATGTTTCCATCTCATCAGTTTCACCAGTAACTTGTACTGAAAACTCATTGGTATCATATTTTTCATGAACGTTGGCACTGGTATGTAAAGTGCTATTTGCCTCAGAACTTGCTTCCGTGATGCTTTCATCAACATTTGTGTTGTCTGCTTTTACTTCTTGACTCTTTAAATCATTGATGTAAGATGACTGGTTTGCAATGTAATTAGCAGCTTCTTCCTGTTGTCTGTAAATCTCAGCAAGGATGGACGAGCGATCTAGAAACATGACATCTTCTGAATCTTCTCCTGAGTCGTAACATGCAAACACGCACTCTTCTTCAGGCAGATCTTCTAAAGGGGCATCCTGTAATATTTCAGCCTCAGTTGCTGTATCTTGAGTTCGTAGTTCCATGATCTTTAGGTTCTTGCATTCTTCAAAGTCATCTGAATCCACAGTGAAACGAGTGCACGTTGCATTTTCTTCTGCCTGTTGCTGTGGTTTCTCAATATCTTCTTCACACTGGTCTGCAAAATAATTCCCATCTTCGGGAAGCCTTACACCCAAAGAGGTCTGCCTTCCGCTTTCATTTCTTTCTCTGTGTTCATCCAGTAGACTTTGTGGAGTGGTGTTTAATGGTGGAAAAGAATCTAACTCTTCATCGGTGTCAAAACAGGCGATTAAACATTCCCCAACATTCCCAATCCCCGCTTTAAGGACCAGGTCCATTTCTGACGATGACGTGGACTGTTGTTCTACTGGGCTGTCGGACCAGGTTCTTATAGCGCCATGTCTTTCTTCTAGTCTCTGTGAGGCATCTGGACTTTCGAAATGTGGCTCAAGCTCTGAAGTTACAACTAAGGTGCTTCTGATGGGTTCTTGAGGTGCATTGCTGGTGCTGGAGTCTTCAAGTTCGCTTGAACTGTCTTGAATAGTACAAGACTCCTTAGACTCTGAGAGTGGAAAATCTTGGGCTAATGAATATGATGCTCCATGCTCCTCATCACTATTTAATTCTTCTTCATCTTCCATTGTGACGGACTCTTCATTCACCCCAGAAGTTACTGCTACAATTTTTTGCACATTTTCACCAGCATCTCCACAGCTGATGTCAAGAGCTGCATAAACGGCACCCTCCTCATCGGTCTCTGACATGTCAGAAGACGTTTCCATCTCGCTCTCGCATCCAGAATTGGATGAGTCATGTTGGGATTTAGCCGCGGCTTCGTCGGCATCGGGGGCAGAATCGGTCGTTACAGCATACGGCTCCGTGCTGTACCTTTTCTCATCTTCTTCCGCGTTGTAGGATGCTGAATCCGAGGACTCCGAAGTGTCGTCTTGATAGGCAAATGATTCATCCACCCCTTCGTTAATCGAAGTTTCGGATAAGGAATGCAGATAGGAAGCCGAGGTGCTATCTTCGTTGTCGTCCTCCTTATCTTCTTCTTCTTCTGCTTCCCCACAGACGACCTCACTTTCCGCCGTCTCTCCTTGAGGGAACAATGTGATCTCCATGGACTCTGCTTCAAAAATCAAACTTCCCTGGAAAGGCAGCATAAAAGCGGGAATCATGTGATCGTTTTCAGGACCGGGCATGCTAGCCCTCAATAGCTCTGCGGACCTTATATCTGGGCTTGCGGCTTGCAGTGCACCATCAGCATCTGCAGAACAGCTCGCCTGCTGTAGTACCTCATGCACGAAGGTGCTGCTGGCGTTAATAAATTCAGGACATAATGGGATGCTAGTAAAAGAAGGTGCAAAATCCGTCTCCCATTCATCTTCATCTTCTGCACTGGAATGTTCATCACTAGGATACCCATCCAAGAGCTCCTCATTTTCTGGAGAGAAATCATCTGGATCTATATCTCGTTCATAGAGTTCAGGAATATCTTCATCTTCGAGCATATCTGGAGACATACAGCATGGGTCCTCAGAAATACTTTCTTCATGGGCGATCAGGTTATCTGGGTAAGGGATTGGAGATTCAACTGTTTCAACCTCGCCCATCAAATTGGGGGAATATGATGGTGAACCACTAGTGGCGGATGAGGCCCAACTACCACCTTCTGCGGTGAAGTAGGATCCTGATGGGGATGTAGGGGGAGAGGACATGTTGTCATTTTCTATATCTACCTGCTCATCGTGTAAAGCATTTTTGGAACCGGGATAGTGTTTAAACTGGGTGTAGATGCTTTTAATTGGCGTGGAAGGAGCCGTGGTGTATGGGTCTGTATCTGTAAAACATGCGGGGTTGATCTGTAATGAATGAATATTACTCTCTCTAATTCTGCTGGGTGACTCTTTGGTGGGTTTAAGAAAGGAAGGCACATCAGCTACGGCTTCACCCTGAGAAAATAAGCCACCTTTCAAAACATACTCTTGACACATTTCGTTCGATTCAAAGTGCAAATCGTCCAGAGACTCAATGGCTTCGTGATCACTTTCGTTCTCCAAATTCTCCTCCAAAATTTCAGCTTTAGGGTGACGTAAGTGCATCGTTGCTTCATCCAAGGTGTCCCCAGAAGCTTCCTCATACTCAGCTATGATGTTGTGCCCCCTGCTGGCAGACCCCGCTTCCTCGTTGCTACAAGAAGTCTCTTCCCCCATTACAATTCTTGTATCGAGCGTGTCCAGGGTTGGGGTCTCAGCGGGGCAATGTTCTGCAGCCTCTTCTAAGTCTTGCTCCCGAGATACCAGGGCCTTATCTGCTGCCTCGGTGGCCAGGTGAAGGATTCCAGTGGCTTGCCCAGGCTGTGACTCGCTGCTGGCTCCTTCAGGTTGAGGCCGGTCTCCTTCTTTGGCCTGCAGGTAAGCAGCAGACACCAGTGCTTTGTCGGCGGTGGTGCCTACGGGGCTCACAATTGGAGATTCCTCTAGAGGGCTCAGGCTTTTGGGGGTTGCAGAGTCGCTACACGGGGTTGAAGCTATGGAAGAAGCCGGTGATAAACCTGTGAGGAAAAAAAATATAAAAAAAAAAGAATTTTAATAATTCACAAATGAAGCAAATTCAAGAATGTGGAGTGGTTACTAGATTAGGGTGTATGCATAGATTACAGCGCCTTGAAAAAGTATTCATACCCCTTGAAGGAATCTTTCACATTTTGTCATGTTACAACCAAAAACGTAAATTTATTTTATTGGGATTTTATGTGATAGACCAACACAAAGTGGTACATAATTGTAAAGTGGAAGGAAAATGATAAATGGCTTTCAATTTTTTTTACTAATAAATATGTGAAAAGTGTGGAGAGGGGCATTTGTTTTCAGCCCCCTTTACTCCGATACCCCTAACTAAAATCTAGTGGAACCAATTGCTTTCAGAAGCCACCTAATTAGTAAATAGAGTCCACCTGTGTGTCATTTAATCTCAATACAATACAATATAATGTTCTGTGAAGCCCTCAGAGGTTTGTTAGAGAACCTTAGTGAAGGCCAAGGAACACACCAGACAGGTCAGGGATAAAGTTGTGGAGAAGTATAAAGCAGGGTTAAGTTATAGAAAAAAAAATCTCCCAAGCTTTGACCATCTCACGGAGCTCTGTTCAATCCATCATCGGAAAATGGAAAGAGTATGGGCACAACCGCAAACCTACCAAGACATGGCCGTCCTCCTAAACTGACCGGGCCGGGCAAGGAGAGCATTCATCAGAGAAGAGCCAAGAGGTCCATGGTAACTCTGGAGGAGCTGCAGAGATCCACAGCTCAGGGGGGAGAATCTGTCCACAGGACAACTATTAGTCGTCTCTCCACAAATCTGCCCTTTATGGAAGAGTGACAAGAAGAAAGACATTGGAGAAAGAAAGTCATAAGAAGTCCTGTTTGTAGTTTGTGAGAAGCCATGTGGGGGAGGGGGCAGCAAACATGTGGAAGAAGGTGCTCTGGTCAGAGGAGACCAACATTGAACTTTTTGTCCTAAAAGCAAAATGCTATGTGGGAGGAAAACAAACACCGCCCATCCCCCTGAACACTCCATCCCCACTGTGAGACATGGTGGTGGCAGCATCATGTGGTGGGGATGGTTTTCTTCAGCAGGGACAGGGAAACTGGTCAGAGTTGATGGGAAGATGGATGGAGACAAATACAGGACAATTTTTAGAAGAAAACCTGTTAGAGTCTGTAAAAGACTTGAGACCGGGGCGGAGGTTCACTTTCCAGCAGGACAACGACCCGAAACATCCAGCCAGAGCTACAATGGAATGGTTTACATCAAAGCATTGACTCAGGGGGGCGCCATACAAATGCCCCCACACTTTTCACGTATTTATTTGTATCATTTATCATTTTCCTTCCAGTTCACAATTATGTTCCACTTTGTGTTGGTCCATCACATAAAATCCCAATAAAATACATTTACGTTTTTGGTTGTAACATGACAAAATGTGGGAAATTTCAAGGGGTATGAATACTTTTTCAAGGCACTGTACATACAAATACATACAAGTGATATACATACATACATACAACATACAGGTCTTTGACTTGATAAGGGACTGTTTTCTATGACATATTATATGGTTGCGGTAGAACGGCCTTTGTGAGTACATCTGTACATTTTTTTGTTAATAAATGGTGTTTGAGGTAATGCGAGTGCACTGTTCAAGTTTAAGATGGACATTTGCAAAAGATTGGGAATGGGATGAGAACATACTGAGGACGACATACATGGAGTCAGTGGCGTAACTACCAGGGTCGCAAAGGTCGCACTTGCGGGCCAAGACCTGGCGTTCCGCCACCGTGAAGGGGCCTGAAGACAGCAGGAAGGGGGCCCACTGCAGAACATGTGAAAGGGTACCGGCTGTGAGACTGTAAGGCTCCATTCACACTGCTGCAGCCCCAAAGTCGTGCCCCTTGCTTGCGACATTACTGATTTAACATTGCAGTCTGTGGCACTCAAATTGCACCAAAGTCACAGAAAAGTAGCGCAGGAGCCTTCTTTTATGTATCGCTGCGACTTGAGTCGCATTGATTGCGATGGCACCCATTGAAGTGAATGTGTTTTGACTTGTCGTGCGACTTTAGTAGGAACTGGGGGCCCATAAAAGGGCACCCGAAAAGGGAGTAAAGGGCCCCAGGATTAGTAGGAAGGGCCGAAGGCTCAGAGGCAGGGGCCCTAGGACCGCAGTACTGATGAAAAGGGCCCAGGCGCAGTGGCGGCCTGTAAGCGTGCTGCCCCTAATATACATGCGGGGAGCCAGACACATTCACTCCAATGGGTTTTTTTTTTTTTTAAGCACGTGATTAAAGACTGAGGCTCTAATTGGCTTTAAAAAAAAAAGGGTGGGCTCAGGTGCAGAGCACTGTGCCCCAAGCACACCCACTTGTGTGACAATAGCGAATGAATATTCACTCATTATCTACCTGAATCTCCTCCCAGCCAATCAGGAAGCGGGTCCTGAGACCCATCACCCGATTGGCCGAATGGAGAGGTGATTCGTTTGGCTGCCTAGGAGGAGGAGGGAGGAGACGCACGGCGTGATGCAGGGGAGGAGGAGACGCAGCGGAAGCCGCCACCCGGTGGAGGAGCGCTGCCCGCGACCTACATGGGCTAAGTGCGGGGCCGGCGAAACCGACAGCGGGGGGTGTGTTTGCTGGCACCCCTCCCTAAAATTATACCACCACCTGCCACTACCCAGGTGGTCAGGAAGGCCCTCCATGATTTCTTGCACTGGGGAAGGCCCTGAAGGTTCTATATACACCTCCGCATGGAGTCCTCTGAAGATGGAGGGCTAGCCGGACACAATGCAGGTTCCAACGAACTCTCTATTATGGGACTTGAATAACCAAAACCTCACATCTGGCTGACCTCCCAGTGAATATACATGTAGCAGTGGGCTCCTGAAGATCACC
This sequence comes from Lithobates pipiens, assembly GCF_037356315.1. Taxonomy (NCBI): domain Eukaryota; kingdom Metazoa; phylum Chordata; class Amphibia; order Anura; family Ranidae; genus Lithobates; species Lithobates pipiens. Next base: position 590,078,076 of record NW_027507764.1, on the reverse strand, counting down.
CGCTATGTTTTTCAAAGTTAAACCTTTACCCAGACTATAGTTTGGTTTGGGCCTATTTGTCTAAATTAGACTTTTGTGTCAGTCTGACTGGGCTGTGAAATGTTCAGCCTGGCCACAAGGGGGCACTGCTCTCTGGTGGAGGCGTGGAACTATGGTCTAGTCAGGAGTTTGGTTACTCTGTTTCGGAGTCAGGTCAGTGGGAGTGACCCTCTCTCTGTGCCCTCTGGGAGAGGGTATTTAAAACACGGACGTCACGTGGTTCGGGGTTCCGGTCCAGTATGAAGTGTTGAGTACTTTGTCCTGGTCCTCCTGACCAGCCCCCAGGAAGGCTATGGCCTGGGGTGTGAATCCACCCAACATTAATGCCTCGGGGCTGGCTAGCCCAAGGCAGGTAAACTAAAGGAGGATTCTGAGGTGGTTGGGTGCCGTCTCCGGTTCGGGAGAGACCCATTGAACTTCAAGCATTCCAGGGGAGGTCTCTTTAGAAGAACACCACAAGAGAGTTTGGTTTTCTTAAGAAGAGCCTGGAAGGGCTGAAGTAACCAAGAGAATCTGGTCTTGTGGATATCACCAAGCTGGTTGAAAGATCCAGGTATCCTACAAGTGTTCTACAGCTTAGTTTCCTATGTGTTCTGCAACAACGTCGGTAATAAAGACTTTGTTCCTGAGTAATCACCTTGTTGGCTGCTAGGCCTTGTGAGAGAGGGACTGTCCAACCTGAGTGACCATCCAGCTGCGAATGGCTATTCTCTGGATGCAGTCAAAGTAAGCAAGTTCCTTAACGTGTATAGACTTTGACATTGAGAGAACCTGAACTTTCCTTTCCAACCTTCTGATCCCAAGTTAAAGACTGTTCAATGGTTGAAGTTTGCAAATAAAATCCATTCAACTGGATCTATTGTCAGTCTCAAGTTACTGGGGCACCTACCACGGGACATCCCCTAGACGTGAGGGAAGGAGAAGCGGAAGGTAACGGTAAGCCCAGAAAAATAACCAGCAGCTCCTTCGGGGGTTAGTGCTTCATGTGGGGGCTCGTAGTCCGGGATTTTACTTTTAATCTTTACTCGGACTTTCCCTGAGGTGCGTAAGCGTGGGAGGAGCCCTTGCCAAAAAGCCCGCGAAGTTGCGTGACCTGAGCATCCCAGTGGGAGGAGTCTGAGTTGTTCTTTTCTGCACGAGGCACCGCGTGCGTAAGCGTGGGAGGAGCCCTTGCCAAAAAGCCCGCCTACATTTCCATTAAAAACCCTTTGCTTTTAAAATTTACAAATGCAACAATTTAGAAAATTGGACGAAAGGTTTAGCGCTGGGAAACACTTTTTGAAAGATCAAAAGTGCATTTTATATACAACTATATGGATCAGACCAACATGAGGGACAAATGAGGGGGAAAGAGGGACATTTCTCCAAATCAGGGACAGTCCCTCGAAAATCAGGGACAGTTGGGAGCTATGATAGTAGTGGTAAAAATAAAATAAAAAAAATTGGATTTAATTCAACTTTTGTTTTTGGTTAATTCTCCTTTAACCACTTGCTTACTGGGCACTTAAACCCCCCTCAGTCCCAGACCAATTTTCAGCTTTCAGCGCTGATGCACTTTGAGTGACAATTGCGCGGGCATACAACACTGTACCCAAATGAAATTTTTATCATTTTTTTCCCACAAATAGAGCTTTCTTTTGGTGGTATTTAGTTACAGCTCGGAGTTTTATTTTTTGCTAAACAAACAAAAAAAGATGCAAAAAAAAAAAAAAAAAATCATGTTTAATAGTTTGTTATAAAATTTTGCAAACGGGTCATTTTTCTCCTTCATTGAAGTGCGCTGATTAGGCGGCACTGATAGGCTGCATTGGTGGGCACTGATGGGCTGCATTGGTGGGCACTGATGGGCTGCATTGGTGGGCACTGATGGGCTGCACTGGTGGGCACTGATAGGCATAGTTAAGGCGGCACTAATAGGCACAGATAAGGCGGCACCGATGGGCACAGATAAGGCGGCACTGATGGGCAAAGATGGGCACAGATAAGATGGCACGGATGGGTGGCACGGATAAGTGGCACGGATGGGTGGCACGGATGGGCACTGATAGGTACCACAGATAGATGGGACTGATGGGCACTGATAGGTGGCACTGATAGGTGGCTCTGATAGGTGGCACTGCTGGGCACTGATGGGCGGCACTGCTGGGCACTGATGGGCGGCACTGCTGGGCACTGATGGGCGGCACTGGGGTGCAGCACCTTTGAGGCAGATTGGGTGGCACTGTGGGTGGCACTGTGGGGTGGCACTGTGGGTGGCACTGTGGGTGGCACTGTGGGTGGCACTGTGGGTGGCACTGTGGGCACTATGGGCACTGACAGGGGGCACTGACGGGGGGCACTTACTTTTTCTTTTATTTTACTTCAGGATGGCACTGCGGGAGGCAGGTGGGCACAGGCAGGTGGCAGGTGGTCCCTTGTATTGATGGCCGTGATCGGGACTGATGTCCCGATCACGGCCGCCGGTGATCGGCTTTTTTTTTCTCTCTTTGCGCTGTCAGCGCGAGGAGGAATAATAGCCGATTACCGGCTCCGTTCTATCACATGATCAGCTGTCATTGGCTGACAGCTGATCACGTGATAAGGGGTCGGGATCGACCCCTTACACGGATCGGTGATCAGGCGAGTCTCACGGACTCGCCGATCACAGAGCGCGCCGCGCGCGCCCCTCAGGGGGCGCGCAGGCCGCTCATAACCAGGACGACGTCAATAGACGTAGTCCTGAAAATGTAGGTCCGCGCTAATGCCGTCATTTGGCAATAGCGCGGATCTGAAGTGGTTAAGGGGGGTGTGGCAGGGGGCGTGTCTTAGGCCTACATACGTTTGATAGTAGGTGTCCCTCATTCCCATTTTAAAATGTTGGGAAAAGTAAAGAAATAAAAATGTAATCTACGGGAGCTGGGGCGGCAATAGAGTAGAGTTTGGAAAGGTTGGAGCCTGTATGTGTAAGAAATGGTGCAAAATGTAAAGGAAGGATGGCGGCCATTGACTGTTGGCAAATGTATGTGAACCCCCCCCCCCACTGCATATTTGCTGTTCAGGTGGGTCAGTGAGCTGTAAAGTCCTAGATGCAACCATTTGTTATGCATAAATATCATTGAGCCTGTTTGAAGCATGCCTTGTTCTTTGTACAACACTACGGTATATGAGTGAGGTCGAAGGATGATATCTACGAAGCAGTAATAATAATAAAATAAAAAACCTGACTAGCTGAACTTGGCCACTAGGGGGGGGGGATAGTTCTTGGTTCACAGGAAATAAAACATTTCACAGCATCATCTATATTTCCATTTCATCTGCAGGAATATTCATTTCACTGCAATATTTATCAGGCTGAGCTGAAAGCTTTGATAGGAAAATGATCAGGAGATAAAAATGGCGAAACGTGCCATTGCGAGGAGTCGCCCCCTGATAACGAAGCTTTGTGATCGTAGACGGTTGGAGTTTTGCAGAGCGATGCTGTACAGTCGCACTGTATTATCTTATTCTATTATTACTGCTGAGCGGACACAATGTATTTCTGTACCTGGGTCATGTGACCCCCCCGAGCTCCCGCAAGACGCACGCAGTGCTGACTCTGAGTCCGCCGCACTCTGCATGAGTCTGCAACCGACAATACATACAGGGTGTGAGGACCTGTCTATGCACAGCTTATACAGATACACATATACAGTGTATATATATAAAGTAGTGAGTGTACAGCTTGTATAACAGTGTAAATTTGCCGTCCCCTCAAAATAACTCAACACACAGCCATTAATGTCTAAACCGCTGGCAACAAAAGTCAGTACACCCCTAAGTGAAAATGTCCAAATTGGGCCCAATTAGCCATTTTCCCTCCTCCCCGGTGTCATGTGACTCGTTAGTGTTACAAGGTCTCAGGTGTGAATGGGGAGAAGGTGTGTTAAATTTGGTGTTATCGCTCTCACTCTCTCATACTGGTCACTGGAAGTACAACATGGCGCCTCATGGCAAAGAACTCTCTGAGGATCTGAAAAAAAAAAGAATTGTTGCTCTACATAAAGATGGCCTAGGCCAGTGATGGCGAACCTTGGCACCCCAGATGTTTTGGAACTACATTTCCCATGATGGTCAACTAGACTGCAGAGTGCATGGGCATCATGGGAAATGTAGTTCCAAAACATCTGGGTGCCAAGGTTCACCATCACTGGCCTAGGCTATAAGAAGATTGCCAAGACCCCGAAACTGAGCTGCAGCACGGTGGCCAAGTCCATACAGCGGTATAACAGGACGGGTTCCCCTCAGAACAGGCCTCGCCATGGTCCACCAAAGAAGTTGAGGTCACGTGCTCAGCGTCATATCCAGAGGTTGTCTTTGGGAAATAGACGTATGAGTGCTGCCAGTATTTCTGCAGAGGTTGTAGGGGTGGAGGGGGGGGGGGGGGGGGTGTCAGCCTGACAGTGCTCAGACCATACGCCGCACACTGCATAAAATTGGTCTGCATGGTTGTCGCCTCTTCTAAAGATGATGCACAAGAAAGACCACAAACAGTTTGCTGAAGACAAGCAGACTAAGGACTTGGATTACTGGAACCATGTCCTGTGGTCTGATGAGACCAAGATAAACGTATTTGGTGTCAGATGGTGACAAGTGTGTGTGGAGGCAACCAGGTGAGGAGGACAAAGACAAGTGTGTCTTGTCTACAGTCAAGCATGGTGGTGGGAGTGTCATGGTCTGGGGCTGCATGAGTGCTGCCGGCACTGGGGGGCTACAGATCATTGAGGGGACCATGAATGCCAACATGTACTGTGACATACTGAAGCAGAGCATGATCCCCTCCCTTCAGAGACTGGGCTGCAGGGCAGTATTCCAACATGATAACCACCCCAAACACACCTCCAAGATGACCACTGCCTTGCTAAAGAAGCTGAGGGTAAAGGTAATGGACTGGCCAAGCATGTCTCCAGACCTAAACCCTATTGATCATCTGTGGGACATCCTCAAACGGAAGGTGGAGGAGCGCAAGGTCTCCAACATCCACCAGCTCTGTGATGTCATCATGGAGGAGGGGAAGAGGACTCCAGTGGTGACCTGTGAAGCTCTGGTGACCTCCATGCCCAAGAGGGTGAAGGCAGTGCTGGAAAATAATGGTGGCCACACAAAATATTGATACTTTCGGCCCAGTTTGGATATTTTCACTTAGGGGGGATGTACTGACTTTGGTTGCCAGCGGTTTAGACATTAATGGCTGTGTGTTGAGTTATTTTGAGGGGACAGGAAATTTACACTGTTATACAAGCTGTACACTCACTACTTTACATTGTAGACAAGTGTCATTTCTTCAGTGTTGTCACATGAAAAGATAGAAGGAAATATTAAGAATGTGACTGAGGGGTGTAATTACTTTTGTCAGATACTGTATATATACAGTGGGTAAAATAAGTATTGAACACGTCAGACACGTCGGTAACAACCCATACAATCCATACATACAAAGACGCCAAAACAAATACGTTCAGAAATTAAGTTCTGTGTAATAAAATGGAAGGACAAAGGGAAAAAGTATTTAAGACATGAAGAAAGGGAGGTGCAAAAAGACATGGAAAGCCAAGACATCAGCTGAAATCTATCAGTGATTAGAAAGCAGTCCTGTCCCTTGTCTGTGCAAATTCATCTCAGCTGGTTCAGTCTCACCTGATGGCCTATAAAAAAGGTGTCTCATTACCAAGTTGTCACACAAGAACCATCTTATGATGGGTAAAAGCAAGGAGCTCTCTCAAGACCTTCACAACCTTATTGCTGCAAAACATACCGATGGCACTGGCTACAGAAAGATCTCTAAACATCTGAATGTTCCAGTGAGCACTGTAGGGGCCATAATCTGGAATTGGAAAGAACATAATTTTACCATAAACTGGCCACAGCCAGGTGCTCCTCGCAAGATTTCTGACAGAGGAGTGAGAAGAATTATCAGAAGAGTTGTCCAAGTGCCAAGGACCACTTGTGGGGAGCTTCAGAAAGACCTGGAATTAGCAGGTACACAATAAGTAATGCACTCCCCCCGTCATGGCCTGCGTGCATGCTCCCCGCGCAACACTCCATTGCTGAAGAAAAAGCATGGTGAAGCTCGGTTAAAGTTTGCCGCGCAACATTTAGACAATCCTGTGAAATACGGGGAGAATATAGAGTGGTACCTTGGCTTAAGGGCATAATTCGTTCCAGGAGAATGCTTGTAATCCAAAGCACACATATATCAAAGCGAGTTTCCCCATAGGAAATAATGGAACTTCAGATAATCTGTTCCAGCTGCACTGCAAGTGTATGCAGTTCTGCATGTAACCAGAGGTGGGGGGGGGGGGGGGTGCCGTAGACAATCGGAAACACTCGGAAAGCACTTGGAGACGCTCGGATGCACAAGCGGCTCCGAACGGCTTAGCCCTTGTACACACGGTCAGAGATTCCGACAACCAAATCCATCGGATTTTGTCCGTCGGATTTTGTCCGAAACTGTTGCATACACACGGGCGGACAAAGTTGTTGGAAAATCCGACGTGATGACGTTATTTCGTTACGACGGGACTAGTAGCCAATAGCTTTGGTGTAGGAATTTGATCTGAGCATGCGTGGCACTTTGTCCGATCAGAATTCTCTACACATGATCGGAGTATGTCCGATCGGAGCATTTTGTCGGAAAATTTTACCAACAAGTTGGAAAACTTGGTCAGTCGGATACTCCGACGGAAACAGTCCGATGTAGACCACACACATTTCTATGGTCTGGTCAGCTGAGACCAAAATGGAACTCTTAGGAGGCCATAATACACACCATGTTTGGAAGTCACATGGCGCATCACCCCAAAAACACCAGTGAGGTTTGGAGGTGGGGACATCATTGTGTGGGGGCGGGGCTGTTTTTTTTGGCCAACTTCATATCATTGAAGGAAGGATGAATGGTGATAAAAATCTGTTGCCATCTACCAGGATGAAGGAGATGGAACGAAGGTTGGACATCTCAGGAGGACATCTCAGGAGGACATCTCAGGAGGACATCTCAGGAGAACATCTCAGGAGAACATCCCAGGAGGACATCTCAGGAGGACATCTCAGGAGGACATCTCAGGAGGACATCTCAGGAGGACATCTCAGGAGGACATCTCAGGAGGACATCTCAGGAGGACATCTCAGGAGGACATCTCAGGAGAACATCTCAGGAGAACATCCCAGGAGGACATCTCAGGAGGACATCTCAGGAGGACATCTCAGGAGGACATCTCAGGAGGACATCTCAGGAGGACATCTCAGGAGGACATCTCAGGAGAACATCTCAGGAGGACATCTCAGGAGGACATCTCAGGAGGACATCTCAGGAGGACATCGCAGGAGGACATCTCAGGAGGACATCGCAGGAGGACATCTCAGGAGGACATCTCAGGAGGACATCTCAGGAGGACATCCCAGGAGGACATCCCAGGAGGACATCCCAGGAGGACATCCCAGGAGGACATCTCAGGAGGACATCTCAGGAGGACATCCCAGGAGGACATCCCAGGAGGACATCTCAGGAGGACATCTCAGGAGGACATCTCAGGAGGACATCCCAGGAGGACATCCCAGGAGGACATCTCAGGAGGACATCTCAGGAGGACATCTCAGGAGGACATCTCAGGAGGACATCTCAGGAGGACATCTCAAGAGAACATCTCAGGAGGACATCTCAGGAGGACAATCATCCCAAACACAAAGCCAAGGAGAAAGAAAATAAAGCTGCTAGAGTGGCCAATCACCTGACTTGAATCCAATAGAAAATCTATGGAAAGAACTAAAGATCAGAGTTCATAGAAGAGGCCCATGGAGCCTTCAAGATGTGAAGACCGTTTGTGTGGAAGTATGGGGCCAAAATCACACCTGAGCAACGCATGCGACTCGTTTCTCCATACAGGAGGCGGCGTCTTGAATCCGTCATCACCAACAAAGGATTTTGTACCAAGTATTAAATACACTTCAGTGAGGGGGTTCAATACTTTTTCTCTGTGTCCTTTCATTTTATTACATAGAACTTCATTTGTTTTGGTGTCCTTGTATGTATGGATTTCATGGGTCGTTACCGACATGTGGGTCAATAGCACCTTTACCAATAAGATTTACCTAGAAAAATGGTGACGTGATCAATACTTATTTTACCCGCTGTATATAGCATATACGGTATATACAATTAAGGACCGCCCACCCGCAATGCACTGCTACGGCGCTTCCTCCGTCCGGGTTTAGGGCACATCCCCCCCCCGCCACTTGCCATGATTGTACACAGCGGGATTCTGTCAGCAAGTCCCAGCCAATGATTCACGGCCGGGACCTGCTGATTGGCTGTGTCCAATCACAGCCCAGAGCTCTGTGTTGACAATCAACACAGGGCTCAGTACAGCGGGAGTGATCTCTCTGTTTCTTCTCCCTGCAAAGGGATAAGGGATGATTCTCACTGATGACAAATTACAGAGGAGTCTCCCACTCCCACTGACCCCCCTAAAATGCACATCACAACTGGTCGTTTCTTTAGAAAGTTTTAGGATCCCTGTCCTTTATGGCTATCTGATCATCTGCACAGTGACCCCACAAAACACTGGCTGAGATGACAGGATAAGCCATACGGGTTCTCCTATTTTATGTCAGTCTAGGTGGAATGGGAAATTGACATTGAGAAGGAGATTCATGGTGTGTTCACTACGCAATACCCCTAAGCAGGAAGCAGAGACTGCATATGTAATGAGGAAATATGGCTGCCCCCCACGTACGTTTGTTATTATCCACTAAACACAGAAAGAAGATATAAACCCCTAACACACACTATGGAAGACTTTCATGAAACCACTGATGACTTCTCCTGTCACCCGCAACGTGGACAAGGATAATGACTTAACACTTCTGTCCCACCATATTGATCTGTGTAAGTATGCAATAATAGGCGCATTACTGCAACACAAAAGTCCAAAATACAAATTGCCCCTCTGGCTTTCAAGGTCTAAAAACAAGGTTCTAGGCTTAAAGGTCCACAACTACAAAATTCCTGTCCAGGGATCAAGGTCCACAACTACAAAGTGGACACCTGGGTTTAAAGGTCCGCAACCACAAATTGCCCGTCTTGGTTTCAAGTTTCAAACTACAAAGTGCCACTGGGCTTCAAGGTCCAAACTAGAAATTGCCCATTTAGGTTTTAAGGTCCAAACAAAAGATTGCCCATCTACATCTGGGTTTCAAGAACCAAACTAGAGACTGTCTGTCTAGGTTTCAAGGTTCAAACTGCAGATTTCCCATCTAGGTTTTAGTGTGCAGACTACAAATTGCTCATCTGGTTTTCAAGGTCCATACCACAAATTGCCCATGAAGGTTTTAAGGTCCAAACTAGAGATTGCTCTTCTAGGTATCAAGGTCCAAACTACAGATTCCCCGTCTAGGTTGCAAGGTCCAAGCTACAGATTGCCCTTCTAGATTTCGAGGTCCAAACTACAGAGTGACCATGTAGGTTTCAAGGTCCAAACTAGAGATTGCCTTGTTAGGTTTTAAGGTCCAAACTACAATTTGCATGTCTGGGTTTTAAGGTCCAAACTACATATTGCCTGTCTGGGTTTCAAGGTCCAAAATACAAATGGCCATCTGGGATTCCAGGTCCAAACTACGAATTGCCCATCTAGGTATCAAGGTACAAACTACAAATTGCCCATCTAGGTTTCAAGGTCCAAACTACAGATTGCCTTTCTAGGTTTCAAGATCCAAGCTACAAATTGCCTGTCTGGGTTTTAAGGTCCAAACTAAAAATTGCCCATCTAGGTTTCAAGGTCCAATTACAGATTGCCCATCTAGGTTTCAAGGTTCAAACTACAGATATCCCATCCAGGTTTCAAGGTCCAACTACAGATTGCCCATCTAGGTTTTGAGGTCCAAACTACAGATATCTCACCCAGGTTTCAAGGCCCAACTATAGATTGCCCATCTAGGTTTTGAGGTCCAAACTACAGATTGCCTGTCTAGGTTTTATGATCCAAACTATAGATTGCCCTTCTAGGTTTCAAGGTCCAAACTACAGATTGGCTTCTAGGTTTCAAGGTCCAAACTACAGATTGTGCTTCTGGGTTTCAAGGGCCAAACTACAGATTTCCCTTCTAGGTTAAGGTCCAAACTAGAGATTACCTTTCTAGGTTTCAAGGTCCAAGCTACAAATTGCCTGTCTGGGTTTCAAGGTCCAAAATACAAACAGCTGTCTGGGATTAAAGGTCTAAGCTACAAATTGCCTTTCTGGGTTTTAAGGTCCAAACTACGAATTACCCTCTAGATTTCAAGGTCCAAACTACAGATTGCCCGTCTAAATTTAAGGTCCAAAGTAGAGATTTGCCCATCTAGGTTTCAAAGTACAAACTACCGATTGCCCGTCTAGGTTTTAAGGTTCAAAGTACAAATTTCCCATCAGGGGTTCAAGGTTCACAGCTGTGAATTGCCTGTCGTGGCCTAAAGGTCCACAATTACAAAAAGCCTGTGATTAAGGTTTACAACTACAAATTGGACACTTGGGCCTGAAAGTCCATAACTACAAATTGTCTGCTTGGGTTACAAGGTCCACAGCTACAAATTGCCCAACTGAGCAATATATATTTTAAAAAGAAGATTGACTCAGTGGAACCCCATCTGTCTGTCGCCCATTGGTGGGTTGGTGAGTTGAAGGCCAATCACCAGTATTGGGTCCAGCAGCTCCTTTGGGGTCATTGTGACATCTGAAATCCTAAATATATTTCTGTAGTTATCCCTCTGCTGTAAAATCCACTCTTTTCTGTCCTAGGAAGGCCATGTCTGGAGTGCTGTTGTACGATGACAAAGTTCAGGATCCCCTAGATCTGGTTGATCCCAGGATGCTGGTGACCCCATTCAATTCTACCAATGCCAATTATAATGTTCAAGCTCTACATCAGCAGCAGAAAGCTTTTTGAGGGCCTCATATGTGACCCCTAGGTCTTCTTAAGGGCCCATGTGCCCTTTTGCTAATTTATAACAAATAAAATCCTGCATGGCAGAAAATATGGCGAGGATAGAGAATCCGTCATCCTATTATCAGACATCAGTGACACCGACCAATCACAGCCTACCATGAGCTCTTCCCCATCCTCGTCCTCTGCCTTACTGTCACATATAAAGAGAAGTGAAAGACCCAGGAACCCAAACAAACCCCAACCCAACCCTTACCACTGGAACCCAATTAACTGGGTGTGATTCTCAGTATCTGTTCTTATTCTGTATGTATGGACTCTGCACAGTACCACTTCTCTTGTCCTGTATGTCGGGTGTAATTCTCAGTATCTGTTCTTATTCTGTATGTATGGACTCTGCACAGTACTACTTCTCTTGTCCTGTATGTCGGGTGTGATTCTCGGTATCTGTTCTCATTCTGTATGTATGGACTCTGCACAGTGCTACTTCTCTTGTCCTGTATGTCGGGTGTAATTCTCAGTATCTGTTCTTATTCTGTATGTATGGACTCTGCACAGTACCACTTCTCTTGTCCTGTATGTCGGGTGTAATTCTCGGTATCTGTTCTTATTCTGTATGTATGGACTCTGCACAGTACTACTTCTCTTGTCCTGTATGTCGGGTGTAATTCTCGGTATCTGTTCTTATTCTGTATGTATGGACTCTGCACAGTACTACTTCTCTTGTCCTGTATGTCGGGTGTAATTCTCGGTATCTGTTCTTATTCTGTGTGTATGGACTCTGCACAGTACCACTTCTCTTGTCCTGTATGTCGGGTGTAATTCTCGGTATCTCTTCTTATTCTGTGTGTATGGACTCTGCACAGTGCTACTTCTCTTGTCCTGTATGTCGGGTGTAATTCTCGGTATCTGTTCTTATTCTGTGTGTATGGACTCTGCACAGTACTACTTCTCTTGTCCTGTATGTCGGGTGTAATTCTCGGTATCTGTCCTCATTCTGTATGTATGGACTCTGCACAGTACCACTTCTCTTGTCCTGTATGTCGGGTGTAATTCTCGGTATCTCTTCTTATTCTATATGTATGGACTCTGCACAGTGCCACTTCTCTTGTCCTGTATGTCGGGTGTAATTCTCGGTATCTCTTCTTATTCTATATGTATGGACTCTGCACAGTACCACTTCTCTTGTCCTGTATGTCGGGTGTAATTCTCGGTATCTCTTCTTATTCTGTGTGTATGGACTCTGCACAGTACCACTTCTCCTGTCCTGTATGTCGGGTGTAATTCTCGGTATCTGTTCTTATTCTGTATGTATGGCCTCTGCACAGTACCACTTCTCTTGTCCTGTATGTCGGGTGTAATTCTCGGTATCTCTTCTTATTCTGTGTGTATGGACTCTGCACAGTACCACTTCTCTTGTCCTGTATGTCGGGTGTAATTCTCGGTATCTGTTCTTATTCTGTATGTATGGACTCTGCACAGTACCACTTCTCTTGTCCTGTATGTTGGGTGTAATTCTCGGTATCTGTTCTTATTCTGTATGTATGGACTCTGCACAGTACCACTTCTCTTGTCCTGTATGTCGGGTGTGATTCTTGGTATCTGTTTGCTATAGTAATAATATATTATCTTCTCTCATCAATACTATAGGAAATCTTAGTACCTATCAGTATTTAAAGCAGTACTCCGATCACAGATAACAATATAAAATGAAGAGCCCAATAAAAGATAATATAACAAAATCAGCTTTTGATGCAATATTTATCACTAGTCAAGAGATTCCTCCCTCAGTACTTTTTTCTACCACTGGGTGTCCTCAGTCTGGTCCTGGACCCACCCCCAGCCTGTGATTGGACAGCGACAGGAGAAGCAGCACAGTAATGACCTCATCTCTCTGTCATTCTGCTCTCTCCTCCTATCAGAATGCTTCCTGCCAGCACATGAACTGATCGGTTCCTTGTGCTGCTTCTTCCTGTCATTGAGAGGAAATCTCTCTATCAAAAGCCCCAGACAGCAATAAAAGCCAACGGGGCTTCTAAGCCTTCCTCCCTCTGTAGAAAACTAAAATGTTTGACATTTTGAGTGTCTAAAAATTCCCAGAACTCCTTGTTATGTCCGGACATATCCGGGGTATTCGGGGTGATCTCCAAAATGGGTCCTGGGAATATCTGGAAGGTGGATGACTGACCTGGTGGTGGCCTCTTAGCCCTTGTACACACGGGTCGGACATTCTGACAACCAAATCCATCTGTTGCATACACACGGTCGGACAAAGTTGTCGGAAAATCCGATCGTTCAGAACGTGATGACGTTATTTAGTTACGATGGGACTACATTCAGGCTAGTAGCCAATAGCTTTGGTCTTGGAATTTGAACTGAGCATGCGTGGCACTTTGTCCGATCGGAATTCTCTACACATGATCAGACAAAGTCCGATCGGATCATGTTGTCGGAAAATTTTATAGCCCTGCTCTAAGCCCTTGTACACACGGTCGGACATTCCGACGGAAAATGTCCGCTCGGACCGCGTTGTCGGATAATCCGACCGTGTGTGGGCTCTCATCGGACTGTTTCCGTCGGAATATCCGACGGACCAAGATTTCCAGCTTGGCTATAAAATTTTCCGACAACATGATCCGATCGCACTTTGTCCAATCATGTGTAGAGAATTCCGATCGGACCAAGTGCCACGCATGCTCAGATCAAATTCCTAGACCAAAGCTATTGGCTACTAGCCTGAACGTAGTCCTGTGTAACGAAATAACATCATCACGTTCCGAACGATCGGATTTTCCGACAACTTTGTCCGACCGTGTGTATGCAACAGTTTCGGACAAAATCCGTCGGAAAAAATCCGATGGATTTGGTTGTCGGAATGTCCAACCCGTGTGTACAAGGGCTAAGACTGGGTCTCAAACTTGCGGCCCTCCAGCTGTTGCAAAACTACAAGTCCCATGAGGCATTGCAAGGCTGATAGTTACAAGCATGACTCCAACAGGCTGAGGCATGATGGGACTTGTAGTTTCACAACAGCTGGAGGGCCACCAGTTTGAGACCCCCTGGCTTAGAGACTTTTTATAGTTGATTGGCAACCTAGTGGGTAAGTACACGGGGTGCAGGTTACATAACCAGCCCAAGGTCCACAAGGAGGTGTTGTCTTCATCCATTGGGGCCCTGATATGTAGCATGTAGAGACCAGGAATGGTCCTTCACATCTGTATCTGGTCTTTATCCTTCATTCTACAACCATGACTATGAAAAGCTGGTATGAGGAACCCATCAAGGCCTCGAAGCGGGGGCCCAGGGGCTCTCATCTACATCTCCCATGCCAACCAACTACAAAAAAAATGCAGATTCCAAAATCCAGAGTTGTCACAATTCGGCCGTTGTACCTGAGCCTGCTTATCTGAGACCACGCTTGTTAGCTGCAAATGACTTGAGAGACACAATCCAAGGAAGTGGCACAGAGGTCTGGCATGCCTGAGGGCAGATAAGTTGGTCCAGCTGCACCAGCCACGGCACCCTGGCCTTATTTTTTGCGTCACCTACAAAAAAAAAAAAAACTCCTGGGGAGCCACAATCCATGGAAACAATCTTGAGATTCGGCATGTCAGGAGGTAGACAGGCCAATGCCATGACATGATTGGCACAGTTCAGCTATGGCACCCGGGTCTTGTTCTTGTCACCCTAAAAGCATTAAGCCTTGAGGAGACAATCAATGGAAGTGACACCAAGGCCCGGCATGTCAGAAGGCAGACAAGCCAAAGTTATGGCATGACTGGTACAGTTTAGCCATGACACTGGGGTCTGGTTAAATGTCATTAGTCACCTACAATAATAAACCCTTGGGGAGAAACAATCCATGGAAGTGACGCCGAGGCCTGGCATGTCAGAAGGCAGACAAGCCAGTGCCATGGTATGCCTGGCACAGTTCAGCTAAGGCACCTGGGCCTTTTTCTCCTTGTTTTTGTTACCCAACCAACATGTAACTCTTGAGGAGACCAAATTCATGCAAGTGACACCAAGGCCAGACATGTCAGAACGGCAAATTTAGCAAGTGCCATGGCATCATTGGCACATTTCAGCTGTGGCAGCCAGGCCTGCTCTTTTGAAGTTACTTTTGCCATCTACAAAGATTAACCCTTGGGAAGTCACAAGCCATGGAAGCAACCTTGAGGCCTGGCATGTCAGGAGATAAACAAGCCATTGCCATGGCATAGTTGGCACAGTTCCGCCATGGTCCTGGGGCCTGGTTTTCCTTTTTTTATTACCTACAAAAACAATTAACCCCTGAGGAAACACAATCCGTGGAAGTGACACGGAGGCCTGACATTTTAGGAGGTAGGCAAGCTGATGCCATGTCATAATTGGCACAGTACCTGGACTGGTTCCCCTTGTTTTTTTGTCAGTTTACAAATGATTAACCCTTAGGGAGACAAAATCGATGGAAGTGACACTGAGGCCTGACAAGGCAGGAGGTAAACGAGCTGATGCCATGACATGACTGGCACAGTTTAGCCATGGCACCCAGGCCTGGTTCTCTGAAGTGTCTTTGGTCACCTACAAAAAAATCCCTTGAGGAGACCCAATCCATGGAAGTTACCCCAAGGCCTGGCATGTCAGAAGGCAGACAAAGCCAAAGCTATGGCATGACTGGTACAGTTTAGCCATGACACTGGGGTCTGGTTAAATGTCATTAGTCACCTACAATAATAAACCCTTGAGGAGAAACCATCAATAGAAGTGACACCAAGGCCTGGCATGTCAGAAGGCAGACAAGCTAGTGCCATGGTATGCCTGGCACAGTTCAGCCAAGGCACTTGGACCCTTTTCTCCTTGTTTTTTGTTACCCTACCAACATGTAACTCTTGAGGAGACCAAATCCACGGAAGTGACACCAAGGTCTGGCATGTCAGAAGGCAGACAAGCTAGTGCCATGGTATGCCTGGCACAGTTCAGCCAAGGCACTTGGGCCCCTTTCTCCTTGTTCTTTGTTACCCAACCAACATGTAACTCTTAAGGTGACCAAATCCATGGAAGTGACACCAATGCCTGGCATGTCAGAACAGCAAATCAACAAGTGCCATGGCATCATTGGCACATTTCAGCTGTGGCACCCAGACCTGGCTCGTTTGAGCCTACTTTTGCCACCTACAAAGATTAACCCTTGGGAAGTCACAATCCATGGAAGCAACCTTGAGGCCTGGCCAGGGCCGGTGCTACCACTAGGCAAACTAGGCAGCCACCTAGGGCGCTCTGCTGCCTAGGGCGCCCGGCCACTGGTTTTCCTACTCTCTTCTCTCTGCAGCAAGAAACTAAGTCTCAGCATCAGCAGGCAGCCGCCGCTCAGTTTTCACATAGTGTCAGAGGCGCGGCGGAGGCGGAGGACTGTGTCTGTGTCCTGACTCCCGAATGAATGGAAGCAAGCAAACATTCATTGATGGGCACTGGTGAGGCTGCATTTGATGGGTGCTTCATTAAAAAGGTGGGGTTTACATGGGCAGGGAAAAGGGGTGGAGCTTGCTAGGGGGAGGTTTTGCCTAAGGTGTCAAAAAAAACTTGCACCAACCCTGGGCCTGGCATGTCAGGAGGTAAACAAGCCATTGCCATGGCATAGTTGACACAGTTCCGCCATGGTCCTGGGGCCTGGTTTTCCTTTTTTTGTCACTTACAAACAATTAACCCCTGAGGAAACACAATCCGTGGAAGTGACACAGAGGTCTGGCATTTTAGGAGGTAGACATGCTGATGCCATGTCATGATTGGCACAGTTCCGCCACAGCACCTGGACTGGTTCTCCTTGTTTTTTGTCACTTTACAAATGATTAACCCTTAGGGAGACACAATTGATTGAAGTGACACTGAGGCCTGGCAAGACAGGAGGTAAACGAGCTGATGCCATGGCAGGACTGGCATAGTTTAGCTATGGCACCCAGGCCTGGTTCTCTGAGGTGTCTTTGGTAACCTACAAAAAAAAAACCTTTGTGGAGACACAATACATGGAAGTAAACCCAATGCCTTGCATGTCAGAAGACAGACAAGTCAGTGCCATGGCACGACTGGCACAGTTCAGCCACAACACCCCCAACTAGTTAAAAATGAAAACAAAAGTGGGGTTGGTAGAGCCACCAATCCCACTTTTGTTTTAATTTTTCACTATAGCCCCTTGTGGGGGTCTATCAGGGGAGGCTGCAACCGTAGTTGTATCCTAAGCGCGCGGAGCCCTTACTATTTTTCTACCCCCACCTAGTTTGTTATGTTAAGAGTTGTTGGCGAAGGCACAATACAAGGAAGTGGCACCAAAACCTGGCATGTCAGAAGGCAGACAAGCCAATGCCATGGCAAGGTTCAGCCAGAGACCCCCTTGGCTCTCTGATAAGTCTTTGGTTACCCTATAAATGATTAACATTGGGGTGAAGTAATCCATGGAATGACACTGGGACCTGGCATGTTGGGGGGTAAACAAGCTGATTTCATGGCATGATTGGCACAGTTCAGCCATGGGACTTGGGCCTGGTTCTCTGAGATGTCTTTTGTCACCCTACAAACATTATAACTTGACCAAATCCATGGAAGTGACAGCGAGGCCTGGCATGTTAGGAGGCAGAAAAGCCAATGCCACGGAATGATTGCCATGGTTCAGCCCCAGCACCCGGGCCAGGTTCTCCTTGTTTTTGTCACCCCCACAAACATTAACCCTTGAGGAGACACAATCCATGGAAGTGACACTGAGGCCTGGCATGTCAGGAGGTAGGCAAGCTGATGCCATGGCATGATTGGCAAAGTTCAGCCACAGCACCCAAGCCAGGTTCTCCTTGTTTTTGTCACCCTACAAACACTAACCCTTGAGGAGACACAATCCATGGAAGAGACACCGAGGCATGTCAGGAGGTAGACAAGCCAACGCTATGGCATGATTGGCACAGCTCAGCTATGGCACCTGGGTCTTCTTCTTGTTTTTGTCACCCGACAAACATTAACCCTTGGGGAGCCAATCCCTGGAAGTGACACCAAGGCTTGGCAGTTCAGGAGGTAAACAAGCTAAAGCCATGGCATGACTGGCACAGTTTAGCCATGGCACTGGGGCCTGGTTAAATGTCAATAGTCACCTACAATAATAAACCCTTGGGGAGACACAGGCCTGGCATGTCAGAAGGTGAGTGATTGGCACAGTTCAGCCACGACACCCCAACCTGGTTCTCTGAGAAGTCAGAGGAGATGTTGCGGAGACTCAATCCATGGAAGTGATACGGAGATCTGGCATGTCGGCAGGTAAACAAGCTGATGCCATCACATGACTGCCATCAAATCAGATACAGCCCCCGAGCCTGGTTACCTTTTTTTTTTATTTCACCCTACAAATGATTAACCCCTTAGGGAGTCACAATCCATTGAAGTGACTCTGAAGCCTACCTAGCCAGGAGGTGAAAAAGTCGATATCGTGGCATGACTGGCACAGTTCAACCATGGCACCCAGACCTGGTTCTGGTTTTTCCTCACCCTACAAATGATTAATCCTTGAGGAGACCCAATCCATGGAAGCGACATTGAGGCCTGGCATGTCAGAAGGCAGATAGCCGTGGCACCATTGGCACAGTTCAACAATGGCAACCCTGGCCTGGTTCTCCGAGATAGCTTTTTTCTCACCCTAGAATAATTTAAGCCCTAAGGAGACCCAATCTAAGGAAGTGGCACCAAGGCCTGGCATGTCAGAAGGTAGACAGGCTGGCTCAGTTCAGCTACGGCACACGGCTTAGTTCTCCTTTTTTTGTCACCCTCCAATCATTTAACCCTTGAGGAGACCCAATCCATGGAAGTTACCCCAAGGCCTGGCATGTTGGGAGGTAAACAAGCTGATGTCATGGCATGACTGGCACAGTTCAACTCTGGCACCCGGGCCTGGTTCTGGCTTTTCCTCACCCTACAAATGATTGACCCTTGGGGAAACAATCCATGAAAGAAACTTTGGGGCCTGGCATGTCAGAAGGCACCATTGGCCTAGTTCAGCCATGGCAACCCTGGCCCGTTTCTCCGAGATATTTTTTCTCACCCTACAATCATTTAACCCTTGAGGAGACCCAATCCATGGAATTTACCCTAAGGTCTGGCATGTTGGGAGGTAAACAAGCTAATGTCATGACATGACTGGCACAGTTCAACTATGGCACCCGGACCTGGTTCTGGTTTTTCCTCCCCCTACAAATGACTGATCCTTGGGGAGACCCAATCTATGGAAGTGGCACCAAGGCCTGACATCATGTCAGAAGGCAGACAAGCTGGCTCTATGGCATGACACTGGCACAGTTCAGCTACAGCACCCGGCCTGGTTCGCCTTTTTTTTTGTCAGCCTACAATCATTTAAACCCTTGAGGAGAACCAATCCATGGAAGTGACACAAAGGCCTGGCATGTCAGAAGGCAGACAAAGCCAAAGCTATGGCATGACTGGTACAGTTTAGCCATGACACCGGGGTCTGGTTAAATGTCATTAGTCACCTACAATAATAAACCCTTGGGGAGAAACAATCAATAGAAGTGACACCGAGGCCTGGCATGTCAGAAGGCAGACAAGCCAGTGCCATGGTATGCCTGGCACAGTTCAGCCATGGTAACCTTGACCTGGTCCTCCCAGATATCTTTTCTCACCGTTCAAACATTTAACCCATGAAGAGCCCCAATCCATGGAAGTTACCCCAAGGCCTGGCATGTCAGAAGACAGACAAGCTGGCTCTATGGCATAACTGGCACAGTTCAGCTACGGGACACCCGGCCTGGTTTTCCTTTTTTTTTTGTCACCCTACAAATCATTTAGCCCTTGAGGAGACCCAAACAATGGAAGTTACCCCAAGGCCTGGCATGTCAGAAGACAGACAAGCTGGCTCTATGGCATGACATTGGCACAGTTCAGCTACGGCACCCGGCCTGGTTCTCCTTGTTTTTTTTTTTTGTTTTGTTTTTGTCAGCCTACAATCATTTAAACCCTTGAGGAGACCCAATCCATGGAAGTGACACCAAGGCCTGGCATGTCAGAAGACAGACAAGCTGGCTCTGTGGCATGACTGGCACAGTTCAGCTACGGGACACCCGGCCTGGTTTTCCTTGTTTTTTTTGTCAGCCTACAATCATTTATCCCTTGAGGAGATCCAATCCATGGAAGTTACCCCAAGGCCTGGCATGTCAGAAGGCAGACAAAGCCAAAGCTATGGCATGACTGGTACAGTTTAGCCATGGCACTGGGGTCTGGTTAAATGTCATTAGTCACCTACAATAATAAACCCTTGGGGAGAAACAATCAATAGAAGTGACACCGAGGCCTGGCATGACAGAAGGCAGACAAGCCAGTGCCATGGTATGCCTGGCACAGTTCAGCCATGGCAACCTCGGCCTGGTCCTCCAAGATATCTTTTCTCACCGTTCAAATGTTTAACCCATGGAAGTGACACCAAGGCCTGGCATGTCAGAAGGCAGACAAGCTGGCACCGTGGCATCACCGGCCCCATCCAGGTGCGCAGCAGCCTACGCCACCCGATCTGCAGATCCCGCTAAACCCGTGTCACGACCTCTGGATCCCGAATCACTCCTAATCTCCGCTGATCCCTTGTCCTTCTCCAAACACGGTGGCGTTATCCATGCCATGCTGCCAGCCAACCCCCCCATCCCCTCCATCCCCCCCATCCCCATCCTCCTCACCTGTCCCAGCCTGCATGGCCCTGACGTCTTTCTCCGGATCCTCTTTCCTGGAATCCCCCGGCATGGTCTCCTCTGTTCCTAGCGATGGCGTGCCCTTCTCTCCGGGGGGAAGGGAGGGGGATGGATGTGTGGATGTGTAGAGGCTTAGTGCTGTCTCTGCATCCCTCCTGTACAAGGAGACTCTTCAGGAGGAGGCTGCGCACTGGCTGCTGGGAATTAGTGCAGCTCCACTGGCTGATAAGGAGCAGCGTTGCTCGTGATGCTCAGTCATCCTGCGTGATGTCAGCACAAGGATGCTGCTGCTGTTTTTTCCTCCCATGCAGAAGGGGCAGGGTGTGCGCAGCCACTGCAGAGGAGGCAGGTGGAAGGAAAGGACCCCCCATGTGTCTCTTCCCAGCCTGTGTCACCCCCCCCACCCCCCACCATCGCTCCATTGTGTCCTTGCATCAGATCGCCTCCCATTATTCATCGCCATTAACCCTTCGCTCACACGAGTGACGAACGAGCCAAACCCGCTCATCACTGAGCACCCGAGGGAAGAGAGAGGAAGCGACACAATGTATCACCGCCAGAGACAATGTATCGTATTTATCAATCATCGCCAGAAACAATGTATCATCGTATTTATCAATCATCACCAGAAACAATGTATCATTGTATTTATCGATCATCACCGGAAACAATGTATCATTGTATTTATCAATCATCACCGGAAACAATGTATCATTGTATTTATCAATCATCACCGGAAACAATGTATCATTGTATTTATCAATCATCACCGGAAACAATGTATCATTGTATTTATCAATCATCACCGGAAACAATGTATCATTGTATTTATCAATCATCACCGGAAACAATGTATCATTGTATTTATCAATCATCACCGGAAACAATGTATCATTGTATTTATCAATCATCGCCAGAAACAATGTATCATTGTATTTATCAATCATCTCCAGAAACAATGTATCATTGTATTTATCAATCATCACCAGAAACAATGTATCATTGTATTTATCAATCATCACCAGAAACAATGTATCATTGTATTTATCAATCATCGCCAGAAACAATGTATCATTGTATTTATCAATCATCATCAGAAACAATGTATCATTGTATTTATCAATCATCGCCAGAAACAATGTATCATTGTATTTATCAATCATCATCAGAAACAATGTATCATTGTATTTATCAATCATCATCAGAAACAATGTATCATTGTATTTATCAATCATCATCAGAAACAATGTATCATTGTATTTATCAATCATCACCAGAGACAACGTATCATATTTATCAATCATCACCAGAAACAATGTATCATTGTATTTATCAATCATCACCTGAAACAATGTATCATTGTATTTATCAATCATCTCCAGAAACAATGTATCATTGTATTTATCAATCATCGCCAGAAACAATGTATCATTGTATTTATCAATCATCATCAGAAACAATGTATCATTGTATTTATCAATCATCACCAGAGACAACGTATCATATTTATCAATCATCACCAGAAACAATGTATCATTGTATTTATCAATCATCACCTGAAACAATGTATCATTGTATTTATCAATCATCTCCAGAAACAATGTATCATTGTATTTATCAATCATCGCCAAAAACAATGTATCATTGTATTTATCAATCATCGCCAGAAACAATGTATCATCGTATTTATCAATCATCTCCAGAAACAATGTATCATTGTATTTATCAATCATCACCTGAAACAATGTATCATTGTATTTATCAATCATCGCCAGAAACAATGTATCATTGTATTTATCAATCATCGCCAGAAACAATGTATCATCGTATTTATCAATCATCTCCAGAAACAATGTATCATTGTATTTATCAATCATCTCCAGAAACAATGTATCATTGTATTTATCAATCATCACCAGAAACAATGTATCATTGTATTTATCAATCATCGCCAAAAACAATGTATCATTGTATTTATCAATCATCGCCAGAAACAATGTATCATTGTATTTATCAATCATCGCCAGAAACAATGTATCATTGTATTTATCAATCATCGCCAAAAACAATGTATCATTGTATTTATCAATCATCGCCAGAAACAATGTATCATTGTATTTATCAATCATCGCCAAAAACAATGTATCATCGTATTTATCAATCATCTCCAGAAACAATGTATCATTGTATTTATCAATCATCTCCAGAAACAATGTATCATTGTATTTATCAATCATCTCCAGAAACAATGTATCATTGTATTTATCAATCATCACCAGAAACAATGTATCATTGTATTTATCAATCATCGCCAAAAACAATGTATCATTGTATTTATCAATCATCGCCAGAAACAATGTATCATTGTATTTATCAATCATCGCCAGAAACAATGTATCATTGTATTTATCAATCATCGCCAGAAACAATGTATCATTGTATTTATCAATCATCGCCAGAAACAATGTATCATTGTATTTATCAATCATCGCCAGAAACAATGTATCATTGTATGTATCAATCATCGCCAGAGACAATGTATCATTGTATTTATCAATCATCGCCAAAAACAATGTATCATTGTATTTATCAATCATCGCCAGAGACAATGTATCATTGTATTTATCAATCATCGCCAAAAACAATGTATCATTGTATTTATCAATCATCGCCAGAGACAATGTATCATTGTATTTATCAATCATCGCCAGAAACAATGTATCATTGTATTTATCAATCATCGCCAGAAACAATGTATCATTGTATTTATCAATCATCGCCAGAAACAATGTATCATTGTATGTATCAATGTCTCATCACCAGAAACAATGTATCATTGTATTTATCAATCATCGCCAGAGACAATGTATCATTGTATTTATCAATCATCGCCAAAAACAATGTATCATTGTATTTATCAATCATCATCAGAAACAATGTATCATTGTATTTATCAATCATCACCAGAAACAATGTATCATTGTATTTATCAATCATCACCAGAAACAATGTATCATTGTATTTATCAATCATCACCAGAAACAATGTATCATTGTATTTATCAATCATCACCAGAAACAATGTATCATTGTATTTATCAATCATCACCAGAGACAATGTATCATTGTATTTATCAATCATCACCAGAGACAATGTATCATTGTATTTATCAATCATCACCAGAGACAATGTATCATTGTATTTATCAATCATCACCAGAAACAATGTATCATTGTATTTATCAATCATCACCAGAAACAATGTATCATTGTATTTATCAATCATCACCAGAAACAATGTATCATTGTATTTATCAATCATCGCCAAAAACAATGTATCATTGTATTTATCAATCATCACCAGAGACAATGTATCATTGTATTTATCAATCATCATCAGAAACAATGTATCATTGTATTTATCAATCATCATCAGAAACAATGTATCATTGTATTTATCAATCATCGCCAAAAACAATGTATCATTGTATTTATCAATCATCACCAGAGACAATGTATCATTGTATTTATCAATCATCATCAGAAACAATGTATCATTGTATTTATCAATCATCATCAGAAACAATGTATCATTGTATTTATCAATCATCACCAAAAACAATGTATAATTGTATTTATCAATCATCACCAGAAACAATGTATCATTGTATTTATCAATCATCACCAAAAACAATGTATCATTGTATTTATCAATCATCATCAGAAACAATGTATCAGTGTATTTATCAATCATCACCAGAGACAATGTATCATTGTATTTAGAAACAATGTATCATTGTATGTATCAATGTCTCATCGCCAGAAACAATGTATCATTGTATTTATCAATCATCGCCAGAAACAATGTATCATTGTATTTATCAATCATCGCCAGAAACAATGTATCATTGTATGTATCAATCATCGCCAGAGACAATGTATCATTGTATTTATCAATCATCACCAGAGACAATGTATCATTGTATGTATCAATCATCACCAGAGACAATGTATCATTGTATTTATCAATCATCACCAGAGACAATGTATCATTGTATGTATCAATCATCACCAGAGACAATGTATCATTGTATTTATCAATCATTATCAGAAACAATGTATCATTGTATTTATCAATCATCACCAGAAACAATGTATCATTGTATTTATCAATCATCACCAGAAACAATGTATCATTGTATGTATCAATCATCACCAGAGACAATGTATCATTGTATTTATCAATCATTATCAGAAACAATGTATCATTGTATTTATCAATCATCATCAGAAACAATGTATCATTGTATTTATCAATCATCACCAGAAACAATGTATCATTGTATTTATCAATCATCATCAGAAACAATGTATCATTGTATTTATCAATCATCACCAGAGACGATGTATCATTGTATTTAGAAACAATGTATCATTGTATGTATCAATGTCTCATCGCCAGAAACAATGTATCATTGTATTTATCAATCATCGCCAGAAACAATGTATCATTGTATTTATCAATCATCGCCAGAAACAATGTATCATTGTATTTATCAATCATCACCAGAAACAATGTATCATTGTATTTATCAATCATCACCAGAGACAATGTATCATTGAGAGGAAAGAACAATGGAACAATTTCTGGAAGATCCAATAAAAAAAAAAACCTCTTCTTTAAAAAATTGTACCCCCGACCCCCCCCCCCCCCCGAGAGGTAAATATGAGCGCCGGGATTGAGGCTGACACTCCAGTCACACCTGAGCGTTTCGCAAACGCACGCAAAAATTTGTGTACGTTTACAAAACGTGGAGAAAAATACGCGTCACGCTTGTGGTGTCTTTCATTAGCATTCCGTACGTGGCGAGCAGGCGTGCGTTTTTTCCGTGTGTTTAAATGCTCGACAAAGGCAGCAAAATGTGCGGTAAAATAAAAAGTGCGACGCTCGGGATCTGAGGCCGACCCTCCATTTACACTTGAGCATTTTCGCGAATGTGCGCAAAATTTGTGCGGGTTTACAAAACGCACGGGGGGGGGGGGGGGGGAATGCGTGTTGCACTTGCAGTGCTTTTCATTGTTAACAGCATCCCATACGCAGCATGGGATGCTTTTCCATGCGTTTTTTTCCATGCGTTTTTTTCCATGCGTTTCAATGTTCGACAAAGGCAGCAAAATGCGCGGTAAAATAAAAAGTGCAACACTCGCGATCTGAGGCCGACTCTCCATTTACATCTGATCGTTATTGCAAAATTTGTGCAGGTTTACGAAACGCGTGCGGGTGCGGGGGGGGGGAATTGGTGTCGCGCTTGCAGTGCTTTTCATTGTTATTAGCATCCCATACGCAGCGAGCAAATGTGCGTTTTTTCCATGCGTTTAAATGTTTGACAAAGGCAGCAAAATGTGCGGTAAAATAAAAAGCGCGACACTTGGGAACTGAGGCTGACTTTCCATTTACACCTGAGCATTTTCGTGAACGTGCGCAAAATGTGTCCATTTACATCTGATCGTTATTGCAAAATTTGTGCATGTTTATGAAACGCGGGGGGGGGGGGGGAGGGGAGAATGCGTGTCGCACTTGCAGTGCTTTTCATTGTTAATAGCATCCCATACGCAGCGAGCAGGCATGCGTTTTTCTGTGCGTTTTAATTTTCGACAAGGGCAGCAAAATGACTCCCCATTCATGTCTGAGTGCTTTGCGTATGCTTGTGAAATTTGTGCACATTTATGAAACGTGGGAAAGATGCGTGCCGCGCTTGCGGCGCCCTCCATTGTTATTAACATTCCATACGATTTTTAGGGGAGCCCCATCCAAATTTTTTTAAGGGGTCCCTTATTAGCATCTATGTCAGACCCCCACCAAGGATAGGGGTCTGGTATGGAATTTGAGGGGGACCGCATGCCAGTTTTCTTGCATGGGGTCCCCCTTGGTATCCATACTGGACCCCCACCAAGGATAATGGTCTGGTATGGAATTAGACGGGGGCCTCATGGCGTTTTTTTTTCTTTTGCATGGGGTCCCCCTTGGTATCCATATTAGACCCCCACCAAGGATAAGGGTCTGGTATGGAATTTGAGGAGGACCTCATGGCGTTATTTTTTATTTTTTTGCATGGGGTTCCCCTTGGTATTCATACTAGACCCCCACCAAAGATAAGGGTCTGGTATAGAATTTGAGGGGGGCCCTATGCCAGTATTCTTGCATGGGGTCCCCCTTGATATCCATACCAGACCCTCATCAAAGATAATGGTCTGGTATGCATTTTTAGGGGAGCCCCATCCATATTTTTTTTAGGGGTCTTTATTAGCATCTGTGTCAGACCCCCACCAAGGATAAGGGCCTGGTATGGAATTTGAGGGGGACCTCATGCCAGTTTTATTGCATGGGGCCTCCCTTGGTATCCATACTAGACCCTCAACAAGGATAATGGTCTGGTATGGAATTTGAGGGGGACCTCATGCCAGTTTTCTTGCATGGGGTCCCCCTTGGTATCCATACTAGACCCCCAACAAGGATAAGGGTCTGGTATGGAATTTGAGGCGGACCTCATGCCAGTTTTCTTGCATGGGGTCCCCCTTGGTATCCATACTAGACCCCCACAAAGGATAAGGGTCTGGTATGGAATTTGAGGGGGAGCTCATGCCAGTTTTCTTGCATGGGGTCCCCCTTGATATACATACCAGAACATCATCAAGGATAGTGGTCTGGTATGCATTTTTAGGGGGGCCTCATCCAGATTTTTTAAGGGGTCTCTTATTAGCATCTATGTCAGACCCCCAACAAGGATAAGGGTCTGGTATGGAATTTGAGGGGGGCCTCATGCTAGTTTTCTTGCATGGGGTCCCCCTTGATATCCATACCAGACCCTCATCAAGGATAATGGTCTGGTATGCATTTTTAGGGGAGCCCCATACAGATTTTTTTAAGGGGTCTTTATTACCATCTGCGTCAGACCCCCACCAAGGATAATGGTCTGGTATGGAATTTGATGGAGGGGTCGTGGTGTTTTTTTTTTTTTTTTGCATGGGGTCCCCCTTGGTATCCATACTAGACCCTCACCAAGGATAAGGGTCTGGTATGGAATTTGAGGGGGAGCTCATGCCAGTTTTCTTGCAAGGGGTCCCCCTTGATATCCATACCAGACACTCTTCAAGGATAATGGTTTGGTATGTATTTTTAAGGGAGCCCCATTCAGATTTTTTTTAAGGGGTCCCTTATTAGCATCTATGTCAGACCTCAACCAAGGATACGGGTCTGGTATGGAATTTGAGGGGGACCTCATGCCAGTTTTCTTGCATGGGGTCCCCCTGATATCCTTACCGGACCCTCATCAAGGATAATGGTCTGGTATGCATTTTTAGGGGAGCCCCATGCAGATTTTTTTTAAGGGGTCCCTTATTAGCATCTATGTCAGACCTCAACCAAGGATAAGGGTCTGGTATGGAATTTGAGGGGGACCTCATGCCAGTTTTCTCACATGGGGTCCCCCTTGATATCCATACTAGACCCCCACCAAGGATAAAGGTCTGTTATAGAATTTGTGGGGGACCTCATGCCAGTTTTCTGGCATGGGGTCCCCCTTGATCTCCATACCAGACCCTCATCAAGGAAATGGTCTGGTATGTACTTTTAGAGGGAACTCCACATTTTTTTTTTGTGAGGTCCCCCGACTACCACCCATACCTGACACAATGTAACATTTCATCCCTATAGAAGGGGAGACAAAAAATGTTACAATTTGTTGATGATCCAATACAATACTCTCCAATCTGAGACTGCTCCGCTCATCTCTCTGTCACTCCGCTCTCTCCTCCTATCAACGCAGTGATGAGCTCATCGCTGTGCTGATAGGAGGAGAGAGCGGAGTGATGGAGAGATGAGTTCCGCACTGTGCTGATAGGAGGAGAGAGCGGAGATACGCCGATAATACTTATTGACAATGATCGCTGGCTCCCTCTAGTGTAAATGTCGCGCTCCTCTCCGCTGTGAAGCCGGACTTTTCTGCTACCACCTGAACGTTGGAGACCAACAGAGCCATCCAAGCTCCTAACAGAGTGCAGTAATAAGCGATCGCCACAGATTGATGATGTCAGTCACTATAATCCAACTTTATTCCATGGAACAAGCACAATCGCCACAATATCAGCCCCAGCCCTAGGACCTCCAGCTGACGCGTTTCACCCAATACAGCTTACTCAAAGATTTTGAAGGGCCTGGAGGGCTCCATTTAGTGGCCATAATGTGGAATTCTCTTAAACCACTAATTTTTTTTGTTATGAATGAATAACATTCGACCTGTAGAGGGGAAAAAGCCAGAGAACATTACATTTTTCCTAATTTACACCGAACAATAGACCAGCAGTTTCAATGGACAAATACCTATGCAGATTTTTGCATGTATATATATATATATATATATATATATATATATATATATATATATATATATACACAGTGTCTTGAAAAAGTATTCATACCCCTTGAAATTTTCCACATTTTGTCATGTTATAGCCAAAAATGTAAATTAATTTTTTGGGGATTTTATATGATGGACCAACACAAAGCGGCTCATAATTGTGAAGTGGAAGGAAAATGATAAATGATACAAATAAATATGTGAAAAGTGTATGTGTGTGTGTGTGTGGGTGTGTGGGGGGGGGGTTGATACCCCTAACTAAAATCTAGAGGAACCAATTGCCTTCAGAAGTCACCTAATTAGTAAATAGAGTCCACCTGTGTGTCATTTAATCTCAGTATAAATACAGCTGTTCCGTGAAGCCCTCAGAGGTTTGTTAGAGAACCTTAGTGAACAAACAGCATCATGAAGGCCAAGGGACACACCAGACACGTCAGGGATAAAGTTGTGGAGAAGTATAAAGCAGGGTTGGGTTATAAACAAATCTCCCAAGCTTTGACCATCTCACGGCGCTCTGTTCAATCCATCATCGGAAAATGGAAAGAGTATGGGCACAACTGCAAACCTACCAAGACATGGCCGTCCACCTAAACTGACCGGGCCGGGCAAGGAGAGCATTCATCAGAGAAGAGCCAAGAGGTCCATGGTGACTATGGAGGAGCTGCAGAGATCCACAGCTCAGGGGGGAGAATCTGTCCACAGGACAACTATTAGTCGTCTCTCCACAAATCTGCCCTTTATGGAAGAGTGACAAGAAGAAAGACATTGGAGGAAGAAAGTCATAAGAAGTCCTGTTTGTAGTTTGTGAGAAGCCATGTGGGGGAGGGGGCAGCAAACATGTGGAAGAAGGTGATCTGGTCAGAGGAGACCAAAATTCTACTTTATGGCCTAAAAGCAAAACTCTATGTGTGGGGAAAACTAACACTGCCCATCCCCCTGAACACACCATCCCCACCGTGAGACATGGTGGTGGCAGCATCATGTGGTGGGGATGGTTTTCTTCAGCAGGGACAGGGAAGCTGGTCAGAGTTGATGGGAAGATGGATGGAGACAAATACAGGACAATCTTAGAAGAAAACCTGTTAGAGTCGGCAAAAGACTTGAGACCGGGGCGGAGGTTCCCCTTCCAGCAGGACAACGACCCGAAACATCCAGCCAGAGCTACAATGGAATGGTTTACATCAAAGCATATTCATGTGTTAGAATGGCCCAGTCACAGTCCAGACCTAAATCACATCGAGAATCTGTGGCAAGACTTGAAAATTGCTGATCACAGACGCTCTCCATCCAATCTGACAGAGCTTGAGATATTCTACAAAGAAGAAGAATGGGCAGAAATGTCCTCTCTAGATGGGCAAAGCTGGTAGAGACACCCCCAAAAAGACTTGTAGAGAAAGGGGGTTCTACAAAGTATTGACTCTGGGGGGCGCCATACAAATGCCCCTCCCCCCACACTTTTCACATATTTATTTGTATCATTTATCATTTTCCTTCCACTTCACAATTATGTGACACTTTGTGTTGGTCCATCACATAAAATCCCAATAAAATACATTTACGTTTTTGGTTGTAACATGAGAACATGTGGAGAATTTCAAGGGGTATGAATACTTTTTCAAGGCACGGTATACCCCCCCCCCCCCCTTACCCAATTCAGAGCTCAGATCTGGCTGGTTTCGTTCTCCATGACCTCTACTTTGGCTCTTTTCACACTTGTGAGACAATAAAGTCGCTCGGCTTGCTTTACAGTGCGACTTTTGGTGCAACTTTGATCTTGACGTTACGTTCTCAGACCTTGCTTTGTGCTCTGGTGGGCGGTCTCCGCTCTAATTCATTCTAAACACGTTCTATCGGGTGGAGGTCGGAACAGGCAATGCAAGTTCCTCCGCCCCCAATCTCGCTCATCCATGTCTTTATAGACCTTGCTTTGTGCACTGGTGGGCAGTCATGTTGGAACAGGAAGGGGCCGTCCCCCAAACTGTAACCGGAAAGTTGGGAGCATGAAATTGTCCAAAATGTCTTGGTATGCTGACGCCTTAAGAGTTCCCTTCACTGGAACTAAGGGGGCAAACCCAACCCCTGAGGAGCCAAGCCCAACCCCTGAGGAGCCAAGCCCAACCCCTGAGGCGCCAAGCCCAACCCCTGAGGAGCCAAGCCCAACCCCTGAGGCGCTAAGCCCAACCCCCGAGGAACCAAGCCCAATCCCTGAGGAGCCAAGTCCAACCACTGAGGAACCAAGCCCAACCCCTAAGACGCCAAGCCCAACCCCTGAGCAACCAAGCCCAACCCCTGAGGCACCAAGCCCAACCCCTGAGGAGCCAAGCCCAACCCCTGAGGAACCAAGCCCAACCCCTGAGGAACCAAGCCCAACCCCTGAGGAGCCAAGCCCAACCCATGAAAAACAACCCCCCCCACACCATAATCCCCCCTCCACCAAATGGTTTGGACCAGTGCACAAAGCAAAGTCCATAAAGACGTGCATGAGAGAGTTTGGGTTGGAGGAACTTGACTGACCTCAACCCGATAGAACACCTTTAGGATACTGCAAGCCAGGCCTTCTCATCCAACATCAGTGCCTGACCTCACAAATGCTCTTCTGGAAGAATGGTCAAACATTCCCATAGACACACTCCGAAACCTTGTGGACGGCCTTCCCAGAAGAGATGAAGCTGTTATAGCTGCAAAGGGGGGGGGGGGGGGGCAACTCAATATTGAACCCTCCGGACTAAGACTGGGGGGCCATTAAAATTCATGTGCGTGTAAAGGCAGGTGTCCCAATACTTTTGGTAATACAGTATATATATATATATATACACGTTATGCATTGTATATACGGCGTTGGGTGGCTTTTCCTTGGTGTTGCTCCCATGAGTTGGTTATTTTTATCCTCGGTGAGATAACGCAGACCTCGGAATAGAAGAACACTCATGGGTTTCCGGTGATGCAACACGCAGAAATGACGGCGCGCGGTGACACGGAGCTCAGGGTGGGAAGATATAAACATCGTACATGTATCCTAATAGATTGTAAGCTCTTATGAGCAAGGCCCCCCCCTCTCCTAACCCTCTTGTATTTTATTGTATTATTACTTTAAGACCTCAGAGTCGCTGAATGGAACGCGTCAAGTCGGAGCGCCTGATCGGCACGCTTTGTTCCCGGACTGAAGCCGGAGGATCAGCATGACACAGCCAGGCGATTAGCATTTCTAGCAGGAGAGGATGGCGTTGGTGGGCCCGGCTTCTCTCCGCTGACAGGATTCCTATGGGGGGGGGGGGGGGGGGCTCACTGCTGCAGACATGATCCCCGCCCCCAATCCTCACACGTCATAGAGGATGAATGGTAACAAAGGATAGAAATGATGAATGCATTGCTGGGATCTGCTGCCACCTGCTGGGCACATTTTGAATTTAGCTCTTAAAATAACAGTATCTAATCCTGCAAACACAAATGACAATGGATTTCTTTTTTCAGGCTTTTTTTTTTTATTATTGTCATCTGGTGACCCGGCCAGTGACACACTTCCCCCCCCCCTCCTATTCTCTATTACAGGGGTAAAAATCCCTTTCAGGGTGCCTTTTACATATGTGTCCCCATCAGAGTCCCCCCTTACATCTGTGTCCCCATCAGAGTCCCCCTTACATCAGTGTCCCCATCAGAGTCCCCCTTACATCAGTGTCCCCATCAGAGTCCCCCTTACATCTGTGTCCCCATCAGAGTCCCCCTTACATCAGCATCCTAACCAGAGCCCCCCCTTTAAATCTGTGTCCCCATCAGAGTCCCCCTTACATCAGCGTCCTAACCAGAGCCCCCCTTACATCTGTGTCCATTCATAGTCACCCCTTACATCAGGGTCACCATCATAGTCTCCTCTTACATCTGTGTCCTCATCAGAGTCCCCCATTACATCAGAGTCCCCATCTTAGTCTCCTCTTACATCTGTGTGCCCATCAGAGTCCCCCTTACATCCGTATCCTCATCAGAGTCCCCCTTACATCTCTGTGCCCATCAGATTCCCCCTTACATCTGTGTCCTCATCAGAGTCCCCCTTACATCTATGTTCCAGTCAGAGTCCCCCTTACATCAGGGTCCCAAATAGAGTCCCCCATTACATCAGGGTCTCCATCAGAGTCCCCCTTACATCTGTGTCCCCGTCATAGTCTCCTCTTACATCTGTGTCCCCATCATAGTCTCCTCTTACATCTGTGTCCTCATCAGAGTCCCCTTACACCTCTGTGCCCATCAGATTCCCCCTTACATCTGTGTCCTCATCAGAGTCCCCCTTACATCTATGTCTCAATCAGAGTCCCCCTTACATCAGGTTCCCAAATAGAGTCCCCGATTACATCAGGGTCTCCATCAGAGTCCCCCTTACATCTGTGTCCTCATCAGAGTCCCCCTTACATCTGTGTCCCCATCATAGTCTTATCTTACATCTGTGTCCCCATCAGAGTCCCCCTTACATCTGTGTCCTCATCAGAGTCCCCTTACATCTATGTCCCCATCAGAGTCCCCCTTACATCTATGTCCCCATCAGAGTCCCCCTTACATCTATGTCCCCATCAGATTCCCCCTTACATCTATGTCCCAATCAGAGCCCCCCTTACACCAGGATCCTAAATAGAGTCCCCCATTACATCAGGGTCCCCATCAGAGTCCCCCATTACATCTGTGTCCCCATCAGCACCTCTCCTTACTTCAGCCTCTGCTGACTCTAATCCTCAATCGGTGCACGGCGAGGATTTGCTGCTGTCTTTAGCTATTTGAGGGATAAAATCTTGTAGCTGGCTGGATGTGGCCCGCAGGCCATAGTTTGGAGACCCTTGCGCCATAATATAGAGGGAGGAGTTCTGTAGCCCACAGACATAGCTGGGAACAATGGGAACTGATAACATTCCGCACAGGATGTTATGAGCTCACACAATTTCTGGCAGGATCAACAGGTAATTTTGTGTAGCACTAACCCCCGAAGGAGCTGCTGGTTTGATTGGGCTTCCCGTTACCTTCTTTTCCTCAATTCACATCTAGGGGTGTCCCGTGGTAAACGGCCCAGTAACTCGAGAGACTGATGACAAATCCGCATAAAGGGATTTTATTTGCAAAACGTAGACAATGAACAGTCCCTTAAATTGGGATCAGAGGGTTGGAAAGGAAGTTCAGGGACTCTTGGTGTCAAAATGTTGAAGAACTTGCTTATTTGACTGCATCCAGAGAATAGCCATTCACAGCTGGATGATCACTGGACAGTCCTCCTCTCACAACCACCTCAGAATCCTCCTTTAGTTTCCTTGTCTCAGGCTAGCCAGCCCGAGACAACAATATCGGGTGGATCCGCACCCCAGGCCATAGCCTTCCTGGGGGCTGGTCAGGAGGACCAGGACGATGAAGTCAGCACATACTTCTGGACCGGAACCCCGAACCACGTGACGTCCGCATCTTAAATACCCTCTCCCAGAAAGCACAGCAAGAGCGCCACTCCCACTGGGCGGGCTCCAAGAGAGAGCAATCTTAAAGCACCCAACCAGACCATAGTTCCATGCCTGCCAGAAGAGACAGCTCCCCCTGTGGCCAGGCTGAACATCTCCTAGTCCAGTCAGACTGATGCTGAGATCGAAATTTAAACTATTTTACCCAAACCAAACTGCAGTTCAGGTGTAACCTTAGATTTATGTAGCGGATGACATTTTGGACAAAGTGTCATACGCATGTAAATTTTGTTTTTGCCTCAGAACAGTAGTGGGGTTCTGAGGGTTAATTGCATAGGTTGGCCTTAACATCAGTTAGGCCGGGCTGTATCAGAAGTTCTGCCTGGTCATGTGAACAGTGAGGTGCACATGACAGGCCAGAACCAGGCCTGGTTGGATGTTTTAGGTATCCGCCTTCTCGGAGCCAATCAGTGGGAGTGCCGGGGCCTGCTGCGGAGTCTGGGAAGGGGTACTTAAGAGGTGTGGGTTATGTGGTTTAAGAGAGGAGTTCATGAGGCCCATGTGGTCTGTTCTGGTTCCAGGACCGGGGTAGCCCCGTGAGGGGTCCCGGTCACGGGGTTTTCGACATCCCGCAACATGTTCCTGTTGAAGGCCCCTGATGGACCCGTCTGGTCTGGGGTAGGGATCCGTCTGTTCCCGAGTCTCGGAACTGGCTGGTCCGAGGTGCAGTAACTGAGGAAGGATTCAAGGTGTCCGGGTGTCCGGGTGTGCTCTTGGCTTGGAGAGGCGCCACAGCTCGTGGAAATGATCGGTGGAGGACTCTTCGGAGGAGGGCCAGCAAGTGGCATCCTGAGAAGTGCCTGGTTACTGAGTTGGGAAGGACATTGACAAATTCAAATTTTTCCAGTGCCATTGAGGAGACAGAGAATGTTCCAGGTACTGAAGAAAAAGGTTCCCGTTCACTCTTAGTTACAACTTGTACACATTCATAGGATTGTTTCAAGTTCTTTGTTAACAGGCTGACTGCCATGATCTCTGGCTAGAGAACTGTTCAGCTATGAAGTACCCAGCTGCGAGTGGCTACTCTCTGGGTGGAAATAGAGACTTTGTTAGTTCAGCAGTTCAAGGTGCCTGAGTTCTTCACCCGTCCCCTCTGTTCCCATGAGAGACTGTGTTACTGGAAGTTATCACTGCAAAATAAAACCTTTCAAAAGGACTTTATTTGTGTCGGAGTTCAAGTTGTTGGGTATCAACCCTGGGAACCCCTAGACATGGAAGAACAAGCCAAGCGGAGGTAACCGGTAAGCCCAATAAGTCAAGGCCGCCCTACAAAGGGTTATGACCGCTACATGTGGGGGCTCGCTGTCCGGGATTTACAGTTACCTCGCAGGGCCTTGGAATAGAGGGTGAAGAATGTTTTTGAACTAGGCCACAGAGATCAGCGACATTTTGGAGAGACTTTCACTGAGGTGCGTAAGCATGGGAGGAGCCTGTATCAAAAGCCAGAGAAAGTACACAGGAGCCAGCGTCCAGTGGGAGGAGTCCAGGCTGATCTTTTCCCCGCACGAGGCACCGCGTGAGTGTGTGTTGCGGAAGGAAAGGGCGAGCCCAGTTTTCTCTGAGTTGGAGAGAGAATTTCTCGGAATGTACCCTGTACCGGGAGTGCAACTTGTTCCAGGACCCAGGATGCCTCTGGGAAGGGGTCCCATAGGAATGCAGCCACTCGGTTCGGTGTTGACGGACACGGGCATTCGTTTACTGCCGCAGGGGCAGTTGATACTCTACACCATTTTAGACATCGATGGCCTAGGTATGCTGTGCGGGAAGTGCGACGGCCTGGTCGCCAACCCTAGGCCATTCCCTAGATGTAGCAAGTGTGGAGTGTACGTTTTCAAGGTGGAACAGCCGATTGGGTCACCAAGGGCCTACCGCATGGACTGGGCCACGGGTATGATAACCGAGGAATCGGCTGTTTTCGCTCCTTTGGTGAGGCCTTCCACAAAGGTGACAAGTGTTGTTGTTGATGTTCCTGAGGGAGATGCTGCTACGTCTGTTACAGAGACTGTGAGGAAACCATTCTGGAACAGAGGTACAGCCCCAGGAGGAAGTCAGCACAGCACAGGGATGGTGGGAGCCCCTCATAATAAGCAGCCCCAGGAGGAAGTCAGCACAGCACAGGGATGGTGGGAGACCCTCATAATATGCACAGCAGAGGTACAGCCCCAGGAGGAAGTCAGCACAGCACAGGGATGGTGGGAGCCCCTCATAATAAGCAGCCCCAGGAGGAAGTCAGCACAGCACAGGGATGGTGGGAGCCCCTCATAATAAGCAGCCCCAGGAGGAAGTCAGCATAGCACAGGGATGGTGGGAGCCCCTCATAATGAGCACAGCAGAGGTACAGCCCCAGGAGGAAGTCAGCATAGCCCAGGGATGGTGGGAGCCCCTCATAATAAGCATAATGACTGAGTCGTCGATGCGACGACAACTGATCTGAAATTCGAAATTCGTAAACAAAAGTTCGTATTGCGTACAGAATTCGGACGCACGGCAATTCGTATTTCGGATCCTCCCGAACGTGCGAATTTTGGGAAATGCGTACAAATTTGAGATTTGTACGAAACGAATCGCACATGTCTACTAAACATATATATCTTTTGTGGTCCATGACGATCTCCCAGGAGTATTTCCTGTTTACACGGCAGCCTCTGTAATAGGAAGTCCCGTCTCCGCCATTGGACGACTGTTCTGTCCATCAAAGGAGGTGGGACTTTCTCTTAAAGAGGCCGCTGTGTAAACAGTAGATTCTCTTGTTCTTCAGCGCTCGCCCCTGCCCCCTCCATGTCCCCTCCAAGGCTGCACTGATGGCAATGGTGAGAACATTCCTGGCTAATGGTGGCTGCATTCCTGGCTAATAGTGAGTGAGATCCTGGCTAATGGTGGCTGCATTCCTGGCTAATGGTGGCTGCATTCCTGGCAATGGTGGCTGCATTCCTGGCTAATAGTGAGAGAAATCCTGGCAATGGTGGCTGCATTCCTGGCTAATGGTGGCTGCATTCCTGGCAATGGTGGCTGCATTCCTGGCTAATAGTGAGTGAAATCCTGGCTAATGGTGGGTGCATTCCTGGCTAATGGTAGCTGCATTCCTGGCTACTGATGGCTGCATTTCTGGCAATAGTGAGTGAAATCCTGGCTAATGGTGGCTGCATTTCTGGCAATAGTGAGTGAAATCCTGGCTAATGGTGGCTGCATTCCTGGCAATGGTGGGGGCGCAGATGGGCACTGACCCTTTTTTTCTTCACATTTTTTTATTTAAAATTTTAAGTTTTTTTCCTGAAACTTCCCTCTTAAAGTGAAGGTGCGTGCTATTCGCCAATAAATACGGTATATCCAAATAGCACGCCCGAGCTCATCTCTTCACCACACACAGCCACAAAGGCAAGAGAATTCTTGTTGGGCCATGTATTAGTGTTCGAACGAACACACTTAGACCAAATTTTAATGGTTCAAAGAATGTCAGGAAAAATGGTCGACCCTCGCGCATGTTCACTTCATCAAATCTGGCTGTTAGAAAAGTTTCAAATGTTTATTGTGTGACTATTAGAAAAACAATAGTCCTGAGACTGATTTGTTAAAAAGCTTACTTCTGAGCACATTATTGTATTAACTCATTGTATTGTTTTGTCTTAATTAACTCCATAGTAAGTTGTAGAATCATTAGATTTAACTAAATATGATAGCCTAAGAATACACGGAACATGTATAGCTTATAAAGTGCCAGCCTGTGCCATGACACGTTATTTATGTTCCCTCAACCAATAGAAGCACGGAGATGTTATTCTTGTGGGATATGTGAGGGCGGAACACTTTCTTTTGTTGAGACTTTTTCTTCAGCTTTCGTGCTGTAAGCATGTCTCCCTGTTGTGGGCCACATCAGAAATAAATTGTTTGCTTCTCAGAACACCTGATGTTTTTTTACTGATCACAAGGGAATTTCCTAACATTTTTGGTCTTTCGAGCCGGGAGAAACACGCTGGTTTTCAGATCAGACGGCCCGACAACACTTTGGTGAGTATTGGACTTTGAAGCTCACCGAACCTTACAAGTCCCCCCAATCAATGTTATTTGGTGAAAAAGGGGCGGGGCCATAGATCTGAATTCCACTGTCTGTTTCCGAACCTTGTGTGATCCAGTCCAGGTGTTTGAGAGGTAAGATAATTTAAATTATTCTTAATTCTTTCTGAGTCTTTTCTTCTCTTTCTCTTGCTTCTGGTTTAATGTGTTGTAATTGCCGACATTGGTATTGATCGTATAATATCTAGATGATCCAGTGCTCGTAGACAGAGACACTTGGGGACGTTGTCTAAGGTAAAAAATTACGTCGCCCGCTGTCCGGACAGATAACAAAAAGATTTGAGGTATACCGAATGTCAGAGGTTAATTGCCTGACTATTTTAAGCGCTGTTTAGTTAAGTGATCTACAGAGATCGCAAGGCTAATTTTCTTCTGTGTGTGTTTACTTTATCTTTGTTCTGATGTTTTTTCTCTTGTATTGACATGGTTTTTGTGCTGGTATTTCTCAGCAGATAAGAAGCCAAATTCACTGAACTCTCTCCCCCTCCCCCTCCCCTCATGGAAGGATTTCTCCTGATCCTGCAAGACCGTTGTAAAAGTTAACCCTTGATTAGCTATGATAATACAGAAGGGTTATATTGTATATATTGAAACTTAGCATAAAAGAAAAAGAAGGTATATGGCATTTTGGAGTAAATAGAATGAATGTTGTAGAATTATCAGGTGGCTTGATGAATGTGAAAAGAAATGAAAAAAAAAAAAAAAGGCTGAGGATGTTTTCATTGCTATGAAGCGGTTTCTCAGAAACAAGAAAATGCAGATTGCCTGACAGAGGTTAATTTGTGCATCTGTGAAAATATTAGGACTTTTGGTGGGAAAAAGAGTTTGAAAAATAGTCTTAAAGTAAATATTTATATTGGATTGGAGTTATTTTTAGAATTCATAGACTTTCAACTGTGAAGTGTTAATGATGCAATGCTGTTTATATTTGGGTACATTTATAAGTCAAAAGGCTAAGTTCTGAATCAGAATACTAAAAAAAAAAATTAAAAAGAAAGAAAGTTCTATTTTGGGGTCCTGTGGATAAGCTTAAAATATCAGGACCCAAAGTTCAAAAAAGGTATCGGTTAAAAAATGGCGGAATATTGGCTTCAGCATGCTAGAATTAGGGTAGAAGGAAGAACAAAGGAAAAATGCTAAGCCCAATTGCCCCTAGTGGACAAAGAGGATGATCTCATCTGCTGTACCCAGAGACCACCTCCCTATGGTGGTCCTCCCCCTCAGGTGCAAGTAACTGCCCAGACTAACACCTTCCCTGTGACATCCACCCCTGTCAAAGGAACCGCCTTTGAACAAACCCCAATTCCACTTCCTCAATCTCTGCAGACAGTAGTTCAGTCCTGGAGATGAACAGATCGATCCTTGAAACATTAACTGACGCCATAACTCATGCACAGGGACGGGGGGGGATCCATTGCCTCCAGAAAGCCCAGACTTAGGAAACAGGTTGACTGCCCTACTGAACAGATGCCAGCTTAGATGGGTACAACGGACTGATTGGAAAAAAAAAAAATATATGACAGTACAAGAAGACAAAGAATGTGTCAGTGACTACCTAAATAAATTACGAGAGATTTTTAGAGTGTTCTCCGGGCTCCCCGAAGCTGAAGATGTGTATAGTGCATATCAGCAACAGCTAAAGATTGCTTTTTAAATGGATTGAAACAGGATCATAAGGATTACATTGTTTAAAACATGGTTACTTACCGAACTGCATCAGTTTTAGATGTTTTACAATATGCTAAGCATTCTGAGAAGTATTTGAAAGCAAAAGCAAAAAAGAATGTGAAAATAAAAGGTTCTTATGCAAGGTGATGAAAGGGAGGAGGATGCAGAAGAGTACACTGCTGAGGCAGAACTAGAGGGGTCTCATAGAGGAAGGATTACTCTACAGAAATAGACAGTGCAACGAGAGTACTTCCACCCTGTGTACAAGCACTGGTAGCATCAGCGGTGTAGTGGTTAGCACTCTCGCCTAGCAGTGAAGGGGGTCACTGGTTCGAATCCTAATCATGACGCCGCCTGCCTGGAGTTTGCATGTACTCCCTGTGCCTGTGTGGATTTCCTCCGGGTGCTCTGGTTTCCTCCTGCACTCCGGAGACATGCGGGTGGGTTGATTGGCTTCTGTCCCGGTTTGGCCCTGGTATATGAATGGGGACGTTGGATCCTTGGGGGTGGAGAGCGGTATGGGTGTACAGGGGTAGGGGCTAGACGCTCGCTCGGGCTGGGCCGGATGGACTGTTGTCTTTATTCAACTTTACTAACTGAAAAGGTACCACATGCAGTGTTTGTTATCCTGTTACAGCAAAAGATATCACATTTGAGCCCAGCACGACACCTTTCCTGTATGACAATACTTTTAACACAACCTCACTTAACAATACAGAGGTGTACTACATTAAACCCATCCACGCTACTACCACTTCCTACTGACGGGTATAAACATGACTGCACTGCTGCCATCATTGAAAAGGTACTGCCACGAAGTGATCTGAAAGATGTACCATTATCTAACCCTGACATGATACTTTTTGTTGATGGTTCTAGTAAGAAAAATCCAGATGGCACAAATGCAAAAGGATATGCAGTAGTGACACAGGATGAGATTTTGGAAGCGGGGCCACTACCAAAACATTATTCAGCACAAGTTGCAGAACTTGTAGCACTGACAAGAGCATGTATACTGTCAGAAGGAAATCTGTAACCACATACACTGACAGTCAATATGCCTTTTCAACAGTGCATGTTTTTGCACAACAATGGAAAAACAGGGGGATGGTCACCTCCAGTGGTAAACCAATTTCACATACGGACTTCATTTTAGAACTCCTAGATGCAATACAGATACCAAAAAAGCTTGCAATCTGTAAATGTCAAGCACACACAAAATATACGGACCCCATCTCAAAGGGAAATAAAAGGGCAGATGAAGCTGCACATAAAATAATGACGAGAAATCATAGTGATAGATCATACAGTCCTTACTGATATGCAGCAAAATGCCCCCCCCTGGGGAAAACAATATTGGAAAACAAAGGGTTACACAATAATTGATGATATTTACACATCACCTGAAGGGAAACCGGTATTACCAAAATCTTTATTTAGGTATGCAGCAGTATTGACACATGGAGTAACGCATGTGTCAAACAGGGGGGTGACTGAGATGTTAAATAAAGTATGTACAGCCTATGGATTCACAAATTATAAAAAAAACTTTTTGCTCTCAATGTCTTATATGTGCAAGACACAATGCTCAGGGAGGTATAAGACCACAGAAAGGGAAGTTCCCTACACCACAATATCCATTCCAACACATTTACATGGATTTTATTGAATTAGACAAATGTGAAAGGAAGAAATATTGTTTGGTACCCAGGCACCCTGACCAAATGGGTGGAGATATTCCCGACAGGAAGTGCAGATGCACAGACTGTAGCCAAAGCATTACTAAGAGATATTATTCCTAGATTTGGAATCCCTGAAAGGATTTACAGTGATAATGGACCCCATTTTGTAATTAAAAAATATACAACATTTGATAGAAGTGATGAGAATTAAAGGGAAATACCATTGTGCCTATCATTCCCAATCAGCTGGATTGGTAGAAAGACATAATGGCATTCTAAAAAGCAAACTGAGAAAAGTTATGGAAGAAATAGGTAAAAATAATTGGATGTATTGCCTACTAGTAGCTGTGACCAGTATGTATATCACACCCCCAAAAGAAGATGAAAAGGTGCATGTGGGAGATTGGGGTCTCAATAAAAAGTAATAAGAAAAAAGTAGTGGTACTCCCCAAGGTGGGATGGTCCTTTCAAAGTCCTTTTAACTACCCCTACTGTGATAAGGATTGTAGAGAGGTCTACCTGGATTCACCAGTCCCATTGTAAAAACGTTTTACAGGCAGAGTAGGGCCAGTTGGCTACAAGAGGTCCAGAAAGTCCGGCTACAAAGGGAGGTCTCACACAAGGTGGGACTTGTCTCAAACCGGTGAAGTCTCCCTCCCCTTCCAACTCCCCTATCCTATCCGCTGGAACTCTGTAGCTGGTTAGGATGAAAGGACAAGTAATTATCCTTGGGTTACTGGTGACACTAGGAGAGGCATCCATAAGAGGGGGTAGGCGCTATGGAAGAGTAGAGGAACTTTTGAATTAGGAAAGAACAGGAAAAGCATTAAATCCAACCTTTATAGAGGGAATAACTAGCACTATACTGGTAGAATTCTGTCAGATTGCAGATTGTGGGGATACAACTGGGGCTAGAGGACTTCTATGGGCAGATATATATATCTGCTGGCTCTGGAATAAGGCAGGATGTCAAGCA
Source organism: Lithobates pipiens (assembly GCF_037356315.1). NCBI lineage: Eukaryota > Metazoa > Chordata > Amphibia > Anura > Ranidae > Lithobates > Lithobates pipiens. The sequence continues at coordinate 590,035,112 of NW_027507764.1, read as the reverse complement.
TGGGATCAGGCCCTGTGGACTACAGCGCATCAAGATTGGGGGTATAATCAACCAGGGGCTAAAAAGAGTGGTATAAAGGAGAGACTCGTAATCACAAAAGCGGCCAACTCCCCCTGCACAAATAGTAAGAACTGTAACCAACTATTAATAACATTAAAGGAGCCGAGGAAGGAAGATCAGCGGTTGTATTCCATGGGAGCATGGGTGTCAGTAAATGACCCCTCAGGAACATTTTTCCCTGAGGTATTACTACCTAATAAAATTAAACAACAGGAAAAAGTAGACTCAGAAGGGAAAGAAGAAGGCCATACTAAAATAGAAGTTCTGAGTATAACTATAAGATTCACTAACCTAACAATAGAAGATGCCATAGCTTTGGAGACGGGCGACCAAAGAAAAAATGAGTGGTTAGAATGGTTGAGGTACACGGTTAGAACTCTGAAAAAGGAAAACTGTTTAGTTTGTGCCGGAGCCAGACTACATTTAGCAACAGTTCCTTTTCCTCTAGATCACAATACAGATCCAGAAGGTTTAAAATGTATGTTGCAATTGTATAATAAGAGCTATAAACCTGAAACAAATTCTACTTGTCACACATTGAGTTTGTTGTTTCCCCCAGTACAGAGACCTCAGATACCTCCAGCGGTTGCCGCTTATCCGGGCAACTTTACTTGTTTTGCACTCCCAGGGAACCGTAGCGCGGTGGATCTTGGGTCACTACCTGATGACTACTGTGTGGAGAGGATTAACACGGACAACGGTGACTGGGTTGGACATGACATTCAGAGAGCTGATGTCTGGTGGATGTGTGGGGATAAGAAACTGCGAGCTAGACTACCGGCCAATGCCCAAGGGGATTGCGCTATGGTCCAGCTGGCTATGCCCCTGAGAATCCTGTCAGAATACCCGTGGACTAAGAGTCACCGACAGTATCGTAGGGACACCTCTCCCTTGGGGTCATTTGACTCTCAGATCTACATAGATAAGATTGGGGTTCCTCGCGGGGTGCCGGACGAGTTTAAAGCCAGGAATTAGGTGACAGCTGGGTTTGAGTCTCTTCTCTGGTGGGTGACTATAGATAAAAATGTTGACTGGATTAATTATATATATATTATAACCAACAACGATTTGTAAATTATACTAGGGATGCTGTGAAGGGCCTAGCAGAACAGTTGGCCCCCACATCTCTAATGACCTGGCAGAACCGAATGGCTTTAGATATGGTCTTAGCTGAAAGAGGAGGGGTATGCAAAATGTTTGGTAGCATGTGTTGTACCTTTATCCCAACAATACAGCTCCTGGAGGGACAGTGACCAGAGCCTTGGAAGGACTGACTGCGCTATCGAATGAATTGGCGGAAAACTCAGGTATTAATGATCCATTCACAACTTGGTTTGAAGGATGGTTCGGTAAATGGACTGGATTTATCATATCATGTTTGATCTCAATCGCTGTGGCTTTGGCTGTTTTGGTCACTTGCGGATGCTGCTGCATTCCCTGTATTCGAGGACTTTCACAAAAACTCATTGAAACTGCAGTCTCAGGAACAATGTATCAAACCCTCTCTACCTCCGAGGAGACCTATGTGGACATTGAAGCTCAACTTAATGACATACAGTCCGAAAGTGTATAACACAGGGACTTTCATCGAAATGTGTGGAGATAAAATAGTCACACAAAGAGGAGGGAATGTTAGAAAAGTTTTAAATGTTTATTGTGTGACTATTAGAAAAACAATAGTCCTGAGACTGATTTGTGAAAAAGCTTACTTCTGAGCACATTATTGTATTAACTCATTGTATTGTTTTGTCTTAATTAACTCCATAGTAAGTTGTAGAATCATTAGATTTAACTAAATATGATAGCCTAAGAATGCACGGAACATGTATAGCTTATAAAGTGCCAGCCTGTGCCATGACACGTTATTTATGTTCCCTCAACCAATAGAAGCACGGAGATGTTATTCTTGTGGGATATGTGAGGGCGGAACACTTTCTTTTGTTGAGACTTTTTCTTCAGCTTTCGTGCTGTAAGCATGTCTCCCTGTTGTGGGCCACATCAGAAATAAATTGTTTGCTTCTCAGAACACCTGATGTTTTTTTACTGATCACAAGGGAATTTCCTAACACTGGCCCTCTTTGAAAAAAGTTTGGACACCCCTGCCGTAGACGTTTTCCCCTCAAGCCTAGTGGTCCTCCAGGGGGGGGGGGGGGTTGTTGAGGAGGGGGTACTGTCAGGGCTGGCTCAGCCCTTCCTTCTCTGAGCTGGCTGTTCAGCTGTCGGCTAATTGCCAGCTCCTATCTATCCACATTACTCAGCTGTTGATGATATCCTGCTCGCCAGTCCTGCCTACTTAAGCTGTCCAGTCCAGAGGTTCTCTTCCTTCGCCTTGGTCAACATCCTGCGATCCTGTTCAAGACTTGCTTTGCTGACATCACTTCTGGCTCCAGATCCTGCTTGCTGTTCCACTACATTGATCCCTGACTTCTGTCTTGGCTGACTATCCATTCTGGTTACTGAATTTTGGCTATGTTTTGACTATGTTTGTTGTTTTTACTTTTATTATTAAAGTGTGATTTAACTGTACTTCTGTCTCGGCCTGATTTCATGGTTTCTGACAGGTGGGGACATCTGATGTAAGGAGGAACTCCACGGGTGGGGGGGGGGGCACCTGATGTAAGGAGATACTCCAAGACAGATGAGAGAGTAGTAGATACAGACAGGGGTCAAGGCAGATGAGAGAGTATTCAGGTCCAGGCAGGGGTCAAGGCAGATGAGAGAGTAGTCAGGTCCAGGCAGGGGTCAAGGCAGATAAGAGAGTACTCAGGTCCAGGTTGGAGTCAAGGCAGAGGAAAGAGTAGTCATATCCAGGCAGGGGTCAAGGCAAACGAGAGAGTAGTCATATCCAGGCAGGGGTCAAGGCAGACAAGAGAGTAGTTAGATACAGGTAGGTGGCAAGGCAGATGAAAGAGTAGTCAGGTCAAGGCAGGAGTCAAGGCAGGCGAGAGAGAAGTCAGGTCCAGGCAGGGGAAAAGGCAGACGAGAGAGTAATCAAGTCCAGGCAGGGGTCAAGGCAGACGAGAGAGAAGTCAGGTACAGACAGAAGTCAAGTCAGATGAGAGAGTAGTCAGGTCCAGGCAGGGGAAAGGGCAGACAAGAGTGTAGTCTGGTCCAGAGAGGGGTCATGGCAGAACAGAGAGTAGTCAGATTCAGGCAGGTGGCAAGGCAGACGAATAAGTAGTCAGGTCCAGGCAGGGAAAAAGGCAGACAAAAGAAGAGTCAAGTCCAGGCAGGAGTCAAGACAGACGAGAGAGTGGTCCAGGCAGGTGTGAAGGCAGATGAGAGAGTCGTAAGGTCCAAGCAGGGGTCAAGGCAGATGAGAGAGTAGTAAGGTCCAAGCAGGGGTCAAGGCAGATAAGAGAGTACTCAGGTCCAGGCTGGAGTCAAGGCAGAGGAAAGAGTAGTCATATCCAGGCAGGGGTCAAGGCAGACGAGAGAGTAGTCAGATACAGGTAGGTGGCAAGGCAGATGAAAGAGTAGTCAGGTAGAGGCAGGAGTCAAGGCAGGTGACAGAGAAGTCAGGTCCAGGCAGTGGAAAAGGCAGACGAGAAAGTAGTTAGATCCAGGCAGGGGAAAAGGAAGACAAGAGAGTAATCAGGTCCAGGCAGGGGTCAAGGCAGACGAGAGAGAAGTCAGGTCCAGACAGGAGTCAAGTCAGATGAGAGAGTAGTCAGGTCCAGGCAGGGGAAAGGGCAAACAAGAGTGTAGTCTGGTCCAGAGAGGGGTCATGGCAGAAGAGAGAGTAGTCAGATTCAGGCAGGTGGCAAGGCAGACAAATAAGTTGTCAGGTCCAGGCATGGGAAAAGGCAGACAAGAGAAGAGTCAAGTCCAGGCAGGAGTCAAGACAAACGAGAGAGTGTTCCAGGCAGGGGTCAAGGCAGTTCAGAGAGTAGCCAGATCCAGGCAGGGGTCAAGGCAGATGAGAGAGTAGTAAGGTCCGGGCAGGGGTCAAGGCAGATCAGAGAGTAGTCAGGTCCAGGTGGGGGTCAAGGCAGATGAGAGAGTAGCCAGGTCCAGGCAGGGGTCAAGGCAGATGAGAGAGTAGTCAGGTCCAGGCAGGGGTCAAGGCAGATGAGAGAGTAGTCTGGTCCAGATGGAAGTCAAGGCAGACAAAAGAGTAGTCTGGTCCAGATGGCGGTCAAGACAGACTAGAGAGTGATCCTAAGTCTACTACCATTTACACCATACAGGCTCTTGAGGTTACTCCTTCGCCTGGCCTATGCTAAAATTGTTTGATTTAGACTTTGACCCTGCTACCGCTCAGGGATGCAGGAGCCAGTATAGTGGGGGATAGCTCTTTCAGTGCACATCCCATGCTCTGGGTCTGGTTAAGGGACTGGGGCGTTCCAAGGTGTGCACGCTGGGAGGCAGCGGTTCCTAGTTGCCTCTTTTGTCCTTCGTGTCTATTGTGCTTTGCTCAGAGTGAACGTGGGGGATTCACCACACAGTGGCCTACCCACCTATTTAGGCTGTGATGGAGGACCCTCCCCCCCCTTTCCCTGGACCTAATATTCCTCCCAATGAGAGTCTCTTCACTAAACACATCTACCCTGAGTGGAGCCCCTCTACGTTTTGTTATACCATCTTGTTGGCTCCGTCCATCTTCGGGGGGTGGGGGATCCGCCATGGCAGCTGACCTCTGTATACTATGACTTGGTCCCACTCAGTTGGGTGGCCTTGGCTATATGAAATGGGTTAGGCTGGGAGACCATGCTTTTTGTGTATAAGACGTATTGTTAGACTTTGTTGTTGTTTTGCAGGAAAGTAGTGAAAATTCAGTTTTGATTTCATTTTAGGGACTGATGATATGCAAAAAAGTTTTATCCCTATTGTGGTGTCACCAGTACGGTATTTGTACATTGAAATCATATCCCCTCTCAAGCGTCTTTCCTCCAGAGAGAATAAGTTCAGTGCTTGTAATCTTTCCTCATAACTAGGGATGAGCTGGGTGTTCGAGTCGAACGCATGTTCAACTCGAACACCAGCTGTTCACCGAAAACCAGAACATTATGGGCCATTCGTGCCAAATTTGAGTGGCGCTCACGGCCCATAACGCAGTGCATTGCTGGCTGATTATTGGCCAAGCATGCACTGTGACCCGCATGCTTGGCCAATCACAACGCCGTCAGCGAAGAGAGCCATAATTGGCCCCAGGCAGGATGCCTTCGGCCAATTATGGCTCAGGGGGTTTAGTACACGCCCCACACTATATAAGGCCACCTGTGTGGGGGCCTTGCGTAGTGTGTTGCGGCTCATAGAGACAGATAGACGTAGAGACAGTGTCTTCATTTCCTTAGAAGCTATTGCAATTACAGTGAGTGTATTGTTCCCCCTACACAGTGTACACCTGAAGCTACCCCAATTGCTCGGGTTGTGCTAGTCCTATACCACAGGCAGCTGCAGCAGTTACAGTTGGTGTATTGTGCCCCCTGCACAGTGTACACCAGAAGCTACCCCAGTTGCTCCTGTTGTTCTGGTCCCACAGGCAGCTGCAGCAGTTACAGTCAGTGTATTGTGCCACCTGCACAGTATACACCTGAAGCTACCCAAATTGCTCGTGTTGTTCTGGTCCTATACCACAGGCAGCTGTAGCAGTTACAGTCGGTGTATTGTGCCCCCTGCACAGTGTACACCTGAAGCTACCCCAGTTGCTCGTGTTGTTCTGGTCCTTTACCACAGGCAGCTGCAGCAGTTACAGTCCGTGCATTGTGCCCCCTGCACAGTGTACACCTGAAGCTATCCCAATTTCTCCTGTTGTTCTGGTCCTATACCACAGGCAGCTGCAGCAGTTACAGTTGGTGTATTGTGCCACCTGCACAGTGTACACCTGAAGCTACCCCAGGTGCTCATGTTGTTCTGGTCCTATGCCACAGGCAGGCAGCTGCAGTAATTACAGTCGGTCTAATGTGTCATCAGCTCAGTGTGCACCTAAAGCTACCCCAATTGCTGGTGTTCTCATTTTCCTGCAGGCCATTAGTATGTCTGGAAGGCCCACAAGGAGAGGCAGACAGTCACAAGCCAATAAAAGAGGGCAAGCAGGCTCTGTGTCTAGAGGCAACAGTGCTGGTCATGGACATGGTGCATCCTTATCAGCACGTGGCCATGGGACACGCTTGTCCTTTTTTTTGGCAGCTGGCAATGTTGAGCCACAACATGCCAAAGACTCGGTATAGTGGATGACCAAGCCGTCCTCATCCTCCTCATCCTCTCTCACCCAGGCTCAGGGTACTTTGTCTGGCAAAGCAGCTGCTCTTCCCTCGGCTTAATGGCATCAGTCACTCCTTCCCTAGCCCCATCATGTCCTCCTGAGGAGTCCCCCGAACTGTTTGACCACAGTGTTGGGTACATGCTCCAGGAGGATTCCCGGCGTTTTGAAGGCTCTGATGATGGTACCCAGCAGGAGGAAGGCAGTAACGTGAGCCCAGAGAGAGGGGGGGCCCAAGAAGGACAGCAATCTGGCAGTCATGTTACCCAAGTTCCAAAAGTTCTTTGGTAAGGTCCTTTTTTGAGACGAGTGCATCAGATCGCACCACTGCTATTTGCAACATATGTCTCAAGTGTATCTCGCGTGGCCAAAACATCAGCCGCTTGGGCACCACATGCCTGACCAGACATATGTCAACCTGCCATGCAGTTCATTGCCAAGCGTACTTAAAAGACCCACACCAAAGAACAAAGCGGACCTCTCTTTGCTCCTCATCAGCTGGGATCTCAAAGCCCACTATACCTTCAGTTCTCTCTGAAACTTGCACTGAGAGGAATGAAGGTGTAGAATTAGGTGTGTCACAGCCAAGTACTTGCGGGCAATCTGCTATCGGTACACCGACATCCGATTGTACCAGGCAAATTTCCCTTCCCCAGCTGCTGCACCGCCAAAAGAAGTTCACTCCCAGCCATCCACATGCCAAGCGTTTGAACGCTAGCTTGGCTAAATTGCTAGCACTTCAGCTGCTGCCTTTTCAGCTGGTAGACTCGGCCCCCTTCTGTGAGTTTGTGGAATGTGCGGTTCCTCAGTGGCAGGTTCCCAAACTCCACTTTTTTGCACGGAAGGCGATTCCGGCTCAATACTGGCATGTGGAAGGCAATGTCTTGGCCTCGCTGGACAGGGCAGTCAGCGGTAAGATGCATATTACCGCTGACTTATGGACCAGCAGGCATGGACAGGGACATTATCTATCTTTCACGGTGCATTGGGTGACTCTTCTGGCAGCTGGGAAGGATGCAGGACAAGGTGCACCACGCCTCCAAAATGCTACTACTGGTGATTCTGACACACCTCTCTGCTCCACCCCCTCCTCTTCTTACTCCATGGCCTCTTCCTGTGCTTTGTCCTCGGAACCAGCGGTGCTCCGTAGGCATTCAAGGGGCTACGCAAGTACGCAGACAAAAAGATGCCATGCCGTGCTTGCGCTGGTGTGCTTGGGGGACAGGAGCCATACTGGGGCAGAGATTCTGTCAGCTCTGCAGGGGCAGGCTGAGAGGTGGTTGACGCCATGCCAGCTTAAGCCAGGAATGGTGGTTTGCGACAATGACACCAACCTCCTCACAGCCCTCCGACAGGGACAACTGGCCCATGTGCCCTGCTTGGCTCACGTCCTTAACTTGGTGGTGCAGCGGTTCTTGGACAGGTACCCGGGGCTTACAGGATGACCTGAGGCAGGCCAGGAAAGTCTGTGTGCATTTCTGCCAGTGATATAATGCCAGTGCTCGGCCGGCTGACCGCCAAAAGGAATTTAACCTACCCAAGAACCACCTAATCTGTGACATTCCCACCAGGTGGAACTCAACGTTGGCCATGTGGCAGTGGCTGCACACGCAGCAGAGGGCCCTCAATGAGTACCTGTGCGACTACGGCACCAGGACAGGTTCAGGGGAGCTTTTTTTTCCCCCACGCTAGTGGGCCATGATCAGGGATGCATGCACTGTTCTGTCACCATTTGAGGAGGCCACAAGGATGGTGAGCAGTGACTCTGCAGGCATCAGTGACACTGTCCCTCTTGTCCACCTCTTGGAGCACACGCTGTGTGGAATAATGGACAGGGCACTTGAGGCAGAACAGAGGCAGGAAGAGGAGGACTTCCTTACCTCTCAAGGCCCCCTTTATCCAGACAGTGTTCCTGCTGTCCCGCCGATCACACAAGAAGAGGAGGAGGAGGATTGTGTCAGCGTGGAGGTGGAGCCTGGCACTCAGCATCAGCAGCAGTCTTTAAGGGATCATTTACAGTTCCAAGAAACCCATGGACTTGTACGTGGCTGGGAGGAGGTGGCTGCGGATCATGTCGTCCTTAGTGACCCAGAGGACTCCGGACCGAATGCCTCAGCTAACCTACGCTGCATGGCCTCCCTGATCCTGCAAAGCCTGCGGAAGGATCCTCGTATTCGTCGGATCAAGGAGGGGGATCATTACTGGCTGGCAACCCTCCTTGATCCACGTTACAAGGGTAAGGTTGCGGACCTTATCCTGCCGTCACAGAGGGAGCAGAGGATGAAACATCTTCGAGAGGCCTTGCAGAAAGGTCTGTACAACGCGTTCCCAGAGACTGGGAGGTTACAAATTCATGTTCCTGGACAACGTGTTGCTGAGGTTTCGGTCAGTCAAAGAAGAAGCGGTAGAGAAGGTGGCCGTCTGACTGATGCGTTCAGACATTTTTTTTGTCCGCAGCCCCAGGGTATGATCGATTCCAGCAAGCATCGCCAGCGTCTATTTTACATGGTGCAGGAATACCTAGGGGCAAGGTCAGACTTGGACACCTTTCCCACCTAAAATCCTCTGGGTTACTGGGTCTTGAGGATGGATCACTGGCCAGAGCTTGCACAATATGCTGGAGTCTTTGTAACCGATCACAGGGTGTACCTGTCCACCGACTTGGTTGATCGACTGACCTTCATAAAAATGAATAAGTCTTGGATCACCACCAGCTACCAAGCACCTGATGCTGATGTAACCGAATAATTTTTTTGGAAATATCAGATCCCTTCAAGACTGTCTATGCTGATGCTGAGTGACTATCCTGTTATGCTGAGTGACTATCCTCTTCCTCCTCAATGATCATGCTGATAGCTTGTAAGAATATTTTTGGTTCTGGGCACCGCCACCAGTGGCTAAGGCCCAATTTTTCAGCCCCTGTTTAACAGGGACATGTAATTACAATTCTTGATCTAATATTTTCACAGCAGGGCCCACTCCTGCGCCCACCAAGAGTAACTGTGAGGGCTTACAGTGTTGTGGCAACACCACCACCACCACCAACAAAGGCCCAACTTTTCTGCCCCTGTTCAACAGGTGCATGTAATTACAATTCTTGATCTAATATTTCACAGCAGGGCCCGTTTCAGCGCCCACCAAGAGTAACTGTGAGGACTTATAGTGTTGTGGCACCAGCACCACCACCACCAAAGGCCCAATTTTTCTACCACTGTTCAACTATGGCATGTAATTACAATTCTTGATATAATAGTTCACAGCAGGGTGTTGCAGCACCCATCAAGAGTAACTGTGAGAGCTTACAGTGTTGTGGCAACACCAACACCTTATGCCCAAATTTCTGCAGAGCATATAGGGCAGGCCCCTACTTTCAAACATCCAACTTACAAACGACTCCTACTTGTAAATGGAAGGCGACAACAGGAAGTGTGATGAAATCTACCCCTAGGAAGTGAAATTCTCTCCTGTAAGAGTTGATATGGGAAAAACATGTCTCCTCGACACTGATGCTTTATCACCAATCCTCGTTTCACTAAAAACCCCAAATTTTCAAAAAAACATTTGTCATGGGGACAGAAAGTGAGGTGAAGTCTTCTGAAGAGGTGCACAGACAACAAAACAAATGTTACAGGGGTGATAACCCCCTTCCCTATGTTTTCCAAAAAGCTTAAAAATAGATTTTTTTGTCTGGAGCTACACTTGTACCAGTTCAAAATTACAAACAGATTCTACTTAACAACAAACCTACAGTCCCTGTCTTGTTTGCACCACCTTTATACTGATGTTCAGAGTATATAGGGCCTGGGGGCCCCACGCCTTTCCTTTTTTTAATTTGGGTGTGGGGTTCCCCTTAATATCCGTACAAGACCCAAAGGGCCTGGTAATGGACTGGGGGGGGGGGGCGGGGTACCCATGCCGTTTGTCTCACTGCTTTTCATCCATATTGCCGAGACCAGACATAGATGTGAATGTACAATGTATATGTAAAGCGCTGCGTAAATTGATGGCGCTATAGAAGTAACTAAAATAATTATAATAATAATAATTACATTACACTTGCAAACAGTTTTAAATGACTTTTATTCCTTTAGTAAAGTCATTTTGCTCTCGGACTGTTCTAAGCACGGGAAACACGAGCCACTTTACAGGCTGTCAGGAAGATCCTCCTCACAGACGTCTGAGCGGCGAAAGTCGCAGAAGTTCTTTTGCTCAGCTTCGGGAGCGTTACCGCGATCAGCGGTGCGCGCGTGCGCGCGCGTGCGCGCGGGAGCGCGCACGCGGGTGCGCGCGCGGCCGTTTGACGCAAGTTGGCGCCAATAGCGCTATTTAAACAGGGTCCATGCTTCACTGTTTTGCTGCCTGATCAAACAGCGTTCCTGTGCTTTCTGTTTATCCGTATCTGGACCTGAACCTATACCTGTACCTGTATCCTGATCCGTATCGAACCCGGCTTGTTCCCGACTCTGCTGTTTGCTGCCTGCCCCCCGACTTTGGCTTGTACCCGACTACTCTTTTGGATTCCGCTTCTGTACCTGATCTGCCCGCCTGTGCCTGACCTGGACTGTTTCACCATCCGTCAACTGTAAGTTGCTTGCTGTTGTACTACAGGACACCTCCCAGTCCTCCGCTATATTTGGCTGTACTCCCTCTACGTCTGTAGACTTCTACCTTTGGCTGAAGATTACTGGACTCTTCCACTTCTGCTTATTCCATTACACCTGCATCCGTTGTTGGACTACAAAACCCCTCCGTTGTTTGTCATTTCCTGCAACCACTTGTATGCCGTTACTGGACTACAGTAATCCTTCTGCTGTCTGCTGAACCTTACCTCACCTTGCCTGCATTCTGACACCGGACTACAATACACCTCCTCCTTCAACGGTCTTCTGCCACTACCACCTGCTATCCAGTCAGGCACTTGTGCCCCTCTGTGCTCTTGAGCCCCTGTCATCACTACCAGGGTCTCTCGAGTCGGAGGTCTACGAGAGGCCACTCCCTGCAATCCGGGCTCTGCTTAAAGGTACGTGACAGTATCAGGCAGCCATGTCTGAGCCCACGCAGGGAGATTCGGCCATGGATGATTTATGCCGTCATCTTGCTGGACTTACCCAGGCTGTTAAATCTCTACAAGAAGGCTATTCTCGTTTGGAAGAGCGTGTCCAGGTCTTGTCTACCACAGGTCCTACTGTGCCGGGAACTTCTTCTGCACCCTCAGTAGTTATGATGCCCCCTGAACCCAAGGTCCCAACTCCGGAGAGGTTTTCGGGAAATCGCAGCAAGTATAGAGCTTTTCGCAATGCCTGTGAACTATTTTTTGCACTTCAACCCAGAACTTTCTCTCTTGAGTCCACTAAGGTGGGTTTTGTCATCTCCCTCCTACTGGGTGAGCCCCAGGCATGGGCCCACCATCTTTTGGAACAAAAGGATACCTGCCTTAACAACCTGAATACCTTTTTCCAAGCAATGGGTGTGCTATATGAGGACCCTCAACAGGCGGCCACTGCGGAAGCAGCCTTGTACACCCTGCAGCAAGGCCGCAGAGCGGCAGAGGACTATGCGTCTGAATTTCGGCGCTGGAGTTCCGATACCACCTGGAACGATGCCGCTCTGCGATACCAGTTTCGCATGGGACTCTCTGAACCTCTAAAGGATGAATTGGCCCGGGTGGGTGTTCCAGCAACTCTTGAAGCCCTTATCAACCTCTCCATCCAGATAGACAGACGTTTGAGAGAACGAAGAGCTGAACGCACTGCTGGGCCGTCCCGACCAGTCTGGATGTTACCCCGTGTATCCAATCCCCCTGCACATCCTGCTGCTGACACGCCTGAACCCATGCAACTGGGCCTACTCAGACCAACGCTCACCACCGAGGAACGACAACGCCGGCAGCTCAACAATCTGTGTCTTTACTGTGGGGAACCCGGACATTACGTGAGATCCTGTCCTGCCAAATTCCGTAAGCGTTCTTCTGTATTTTCTCCTGTCTTACCTGCTGTACCTAGTAATGCTACTCACCTGGCTGTTCCCATCTCTCTTCAACTACCCGGAGGGAACATTCAAGTCCACGCAATAGTTGATTCTGGAGCGTGCAGTGGATTTATGGACTTATCGTTTGCCCAAAAGTTCCAAGTGCCCTTACGGCCCAGGGCGAAGGGGTTGTCTGTACACCTTGCCGATGGGTCAGCTATCAAATCTGGACCGGTGACACAAGAGACATGTCCTTTGACTGCTACTATTTCCGGAAACCATCAGGAACAACTCTGCCTGGACATTATTGAATCTCCCCTTTTCCCTATCATACTGGGCATGCCCTGGCTTCGGGCACATAACCCGCAAATAGACTGGTCCACCGGAAACATTCACTTTTTCTCTCCCTATTGTCGTCAACACTGCTTCCAAGAATCAATTAAGGGTTCACCCCATTTAATGTGTATGGAGACCGATATTGAGACCCGCCAGCAAGTCCCTGAGGCCTACCATGACTTTCTGGACGTATTCAGCAAGAAGGGGGCAGAAACACTTCCCCCTCATAGACCCTACGATTGCCCAATTGAGATCCTTCCCGGAGCCGAAATCCCTTTCGGGAGAATATTTCCCTTAACAGAAGTGGAATTGGAGACTCTCAGGACTTACATTGATGACAATCTGAAAAAGGGGTTCATACGTTCTTCTACGTCCCCAGCTGGGGCAGGAATCTTTTTTGTAGAAAAGAAGGATCATTCTCTCCGCCCTTGTGTTGACTACCGGGATTTAAATAAAGTTACAGTCAAGAACCGGTACCCATTGCCTTTGGTACCCGAATTATTCCAGCGCCTTGGATCAGCTCGTATCTTCACAAAACTGGATCTTCGCGGAGCCTATAATCTGGTCCGTATCCGAAGCGGGGACGAATGGAAGACTGCCTTCCGCACCCGCTTCGGACATTTTGAATATCTCGTGATGCCCTTTGGGCTATGCAACGCTCCTGCGACTTTCCAGCATTTTGTGAATGATATCTTTAGAGACTTTCTCGACTTGTTTGTTATAGTATATCTGGACGACATTTTAATTTTCTCCCCTTCTCTGCCAGCTCACAGGGAACACGTTAAGAAGGTTCTCACTCGGCTTCGCCAACACGGCTTGTACGCAAAACCTGAAAAGTGCGAGTTTGAACGTCGCAGCATTCAGTTTTTGGGGCTGATTATTTCGGTGGATGGAATCAAGATGGACCCGCAAAAAGTTTCGGCCATCCTGGACTGGCCAGCCCCTACTGATAAAAGAGGAATTCAACGCTTCGTGGGGTTTGCGAATTTTTATCGAAAATTCATCAAGGGATTTTCTACAATCATCGCTCCAATCACCAGATTAACAAGACAAGGTACCAAGTTCCAGTGGACTCCGGAGGCACAGACCGCTTTCTCTTCCCTTAAAGAACAGTTTGTGTCAGCATCTGTCCTGAAGCATCCCAATTCTGCGCTACCCTACATCCTTGAAGTGGATGCATCCGAAGTTGCAGTGGGAGCCGTCCTTTCTCAGAGACAGGGCCCCAAGGCTTTATTGCACCCAGTGGCGTTCTTTTCACGGAAGTTGTCTGATGCGGAAAAGAATTATGATGTCGGGGACAGGGAGCTACTCGCCATCAAAGCTGCACTTGAGGAATGGCGCTACCTCCTGGAGGGGGCAGCCCATCCCATTCTGATATACACGGACCACAAGAACTTAGAGTATTTGAAGACTGCTAAGAGGCTGAAGCCGCGTCAGGCCAGATGGGCACTTTTCTTTACAAGATTTTCCTTCCACATAACCTATAGGCCCGGATCAAAAAACACCAAACCCGACGCACTATCCCGGATGTTCAGCGAACCCGAAGTTCCTCAATCCACAGACACCATCCTTGCGCCCGGAACTTTCCTTATGCTCCAGGAAGATCTTCTATCCCAACTTAAGCAGGCTTCTTCTTCAGCTCCACATCCCTCAAACATGACCTTACTTTCTAGCAATGACTTGTTATGGCATGAAAACAAGATTTACGTGCCCCAACAACTACGGGTCGCTGTTCTTAAATCTTGCCACGACCACAAATTGGCCGGTCATTTTGGATTACACAAGACCGCCGAACTTCTCCAACGCACCTTCTGGTGGCCTCAGCTGCTAAGAGACTGTAAACTTTATGTAGAATCTTGCATTTCCTGTACCCAGAACAAAAGCAGCAAGGCCAAAGCTTGGGGGTTGCTGAAGCCACTCCCCATCCCGGAAAGACCTTGGAAGATGATTTCCATAGACTTTATTGTAGAACTACCCCCGTCAGAAGGTTTCACCACTATCCTTGTGGTGGTCGACAGATTGTCCAAGATGGCTCACTTTCTGCCCATGAAGGGTACACCTTCTGCCCCTGAGACCGCAAGGATCTTCATTAAGGAGATTGTAAGACTCCACGGTATACCTGCAAACATTGTTTCCGACCGTGGGGTACAATTTACATCAAAATTCTGGAGAGCTTTATGTAAATCCTTGGAAATTGATCTTTCGTTCTCGTCTGCCTATCATCCCCAGACCAATGGCCAGACCGAACGAACAAACCAGACCCTTGAGCAATATTTACGTTGTTATTCTTCTTTTTCGCAAGACGATTGGGTATCCCTTTTACCACTTGCCGAGTTTGCCTACAATAACTCTGTTCATTCTGCAACTAATCAATCTCCCTTCTTTGCGAACTATGGTTTTCATCCTCAGTTTTTATCAGCCAACATCCCAGAATGCACGGTTCCAGCAGCTCAAGAAACTTTGAACTTTTTCTGCACCAATAACAAGTTGCTTCAAGAAACGATGGCAAGAACCCAAGAGCGCAACAAAGCAGTTTTTGACAGAAAGAGGAGAGGAGAGCTCGATCTAAAACCTGGAGACTTGGTTTGGTTATCTACTCTGAATCTAAAATTAACATGCCCATCTAGGAAACTGGGTCCAAGATTTGTAGGTCCTTTCCCAATCACCAGAAAAATTAACAATGTGGCTTATGAGCTGAAATTACCAGAATCACTGCGTATTCACCCAGTGTTTCATGTGTCCCTCTTAAAACCTTCAATCCAGGATCCTTTCACTAATCGGAATGTGGGCCCTCCTAAACCTGTGCTTATTGATGGCGAAGAGGAGTTTGAAGTCGAAGCAATTTTGGATTGCAGGAAGAGACGCAACCAGGTCCAGTATCTGGTGAAGTGGAAGGGGTATGGTCCGGAAGAGAACTCCTGGGAACCAGAGACTGGCATCCACGCCAAGAGGTTGGTTCTGGCATTTAAAAGATCTCACCCAGGTAAGATGTCCCAGTTGGGCATCCGGAGGCTGCCCATTGGGGGGGGGCAATGTCAGGAAGATCCTCCTCACAGACGTCTGAGCGGCGAAAGTCGCAGAAGTTCTTTTGCTCAGCTTCGGGAGCGTTACCGCGATCAGCGGTGCGCGCGTGCGCGCGGGAGCGCGCGCGGCCGTTTGACGCAAGTTGGCGCCAATAGCGCTATTTAAACAGGGTCCATGCTTCACTGTTTTGCTGCCTGATCAAACAGCGTTCCTGTGCTTTCTGTTTATCCGTATCTGGACCTGAACCTATACCTGTACCTGTATCCTGATCCGTATCGAACCCGGCTTGTTCCCGACTCTGCTGTTTGCTGCCTGCCCCCCGACTTTGGCTTGTACCCGACTACTCTTTTGGATTCCGCTTCTGTACCTGATCTGCCCGCCTGTGCCTGACCTGGACTGTTTCACCATCCGTCAACTGTAAGTTGCTTGCTGTTGTACTACAGGACACCTCCCAGTCCTCCGCTATATTTGGCTGTACTCCCTCTACGTCTGTAGACTTCTACCTTTGGCTGAAGATTACTGGACTCTTCCACTTCTGCTTATTCCATTACACCTGCATCCGTTGTTGGACTACAAAACCCCTCCGTTGTTTGTCATTTCCTGCAACCACTTGTATGCCGTTACTGGACTACAGTAATCCTTCTGCTGTCTGCTGAACCTTACCTCACCTTGCCTGCATTCTGACACCGGACTACAATACACCTCCTCCTTCAACGGTCTTCTGCCACTACCACCTGCTATCCAGTCAGGCACTTGTGCCCCTCTGTGCTCTTGAGCCCCTGTCATCACTACCAGGGTCTCTCGAGTCGGAGGTCTACGAGAGGCCACTCCCTGCAATCCGGGCTCTGCTTAAAGGTACGTGACACAGGCATACTATAGACACCCCCCAGGTACAATATTTAAAGGAATATTTCACTTTTATTTTCACTTTAAGCGTCATTAAAATCACTGCTCCCTAAAAAACTGCCGTTTTTAAAAGTTTTTATTTGCATTGATACATGTCCCCTGGGGCAGGACCCGGGTCCCCAAACCCTTTTTAGCACAATAACTTGCATATTAGCCTTTAAAATGAGCACTTTTGATTTCGGACATTCGAATCCCATAGACTTCAATGGGGTTCTAAAGTTCGTGTAACTTTTTGGTCCGTTTGCAGGTTCTGGTGTGAACCGAACCGGGGGTGTTCGGCTCATCCCTAGTGGCAAGCATATCCGTCTACCAATCAACTCGGATTCATGTAAAGTCATCGATGTGCAGTTTTGTTTTGTTTTTCTTCTTCGGGTGTTGTCGTTGATTGGGTTTTACTTGAACAATATGGTACAATTTGATCATGTTTGGGATCATCAGACTAAAATGAGAGTTAGCAGGCTTTCCCATCCTCTCCACTCTTTCACTTGGGGGTTCCCTGGTTGCCTCAACAGGATCCTCGACTCTCCCATCTGTGGACATTGTTATCAGTCTGCTTCTAGACAGGAGAACTGGAACCTGAGACAAAAATAGAGAGTCAAAGGGGTCAGGGGCCGACGTGACCATCTCTACAATGTATATCTCCAGTAATCTGTGTTGCAGTATGGATGCCAACCATCACTAATCACAAACCCAGGTGTGAAATCTCAGGAGGTTCAGGAGAAATAGGAACAGTATGGAGTCTAAAAGTATTTATATCATCATTAATGTCAATAGGAGCAATCTAACATGTTTCTGGGGTCTAAAGTACTTTAATGCTTTATATCAGTCTATTTTTCTTTATGCTAAGGCCGCGTACACACGCGGGGACTGTTCGCTCAACTTTGTCCGCTGAACAGTGTTTCAGCGGACAGTCCGCTCGTGTGTGGGCTTCAGCGGACAGTTTCAGCGGACAGTCTGACGAACAAAGTTTTTCGGAAATTCCGTAAAACTGTCCGCTGAAACTTTGTTTGAGCGGACAGTCCGCTCGTGTGTAGGCTTGTTCGTCAAACTAAGTTCCGCGCATACTCAGAAAGGATTTACACGCCGAAGGTTGCATTGCAGTGTATAGGACGTCGTTTTCTAGTCCCGTCGTACGTGCCGTTCACGTTATCGCGCACGGTTTCAGCGGACTGTTCGTTCGTCGTGTGTGGCCAAGTCCGTCCATGCTAATTTTGAGCGGACTGTCCGCTGAAACTGTTTGACGAACAAAGTTGAGCGAACAGACCCCGCGTGTGTACGCGGCCTAAGAGTAATTTTACTTCTGAATCATTTATACGAAGTTTCAACCTTACCTCAACCCTATCTTCAATCTGTCCCACAATCTATATGCCTAACTCTAAGCTCCAACCTTACATTTGTCCCCCAAACCCTTATACCTAACACTAACCTTCAACCTTACCCTAACCCTACCTTCAACCTGTCCACCAAACCCTTATACCTAACACTAACTTTCAACCATACTCTAACCCTACCTTCACCCTGTCCCCCAATCTATATAACTAACATTAACCTTCAGCCTCACCCTAACCCTACCTTCAACTTGTCCCCTAATCCTTATACCTAACATTAACCTTCAACATCAATCTAACTCTACCTTCAACCTGGCCCACAATCCATATACCTAACACTAAGCTTCAAGCTTACCCAACCCTGCATTAAAACTGTCCTCCAATCCTTATACCTAACACTTACCTTAAAACTTACCCTAACCCTACCCTCAATCTGTATACCTAACACTAAGCTTCAACCTTAACCTAACCCTACCTTCAATCTGTCTCTCAATCAGTTTACCTAACACTAAGCTTCAACCTTATCCTAACCCTACCTTCAACCTGCCTTCCAATCGTTATACCTCCTAACATTAAGCTTCAACCTTACCCTAACCCTACGTTCAACACGTTCCCCAACCCTTATACCTAACACTAAACTTCAACCTGTCCCTCAATTTGTATAACTAACACTAAATTTCGACCTTAATCTAACCTTACCTTCAACCTGCCCCTAATCCCTGTACCTAATACTAAGCTTTAATCTTGTCCAAAGCCTGTTTGTCCTCTTTTATTGGCTCATGACTGTCTGTCTCTCCTTGTTGGCCTTCCAGACATAGTAATGGCCTGCAGGGAGATGGGAAAACCAGCAATTGGGTAGTGTATATTGTGCTGGAGGCACACAACACCCACTAACTCCTGCAGATGCCTGTATGATAGAACACCAACAATAAAGGGTAGATACAGGTATATACTGTGCTGGAGGCACACAGCACCCACTAACTCCTGCAGATGCCTTTATTAGAGAACACCAGCAATAAAGGGTAGACACAGGTGCATACTGTGCTGTGCTGGAGGCACACAACACCCACTAACTCCTGCAGATGGCTGTATTAGAGAACACTAGCAATAAAGGGTAGATACAGGTGTATATGGTGCTGTGCTGGAGGCACACAAACACCCACTAACTCATGCAGATGCCTTTATTATAGAACACCAGCAATAAAGGGTAGATAACAGTGTATACTGTGCTGGAGGCAACAACAACCACTAACTCCTGCAGATGCCTTTATTATAGAACACCAGCAATAAAGGGTAGATACAGGTGTATACTGTGCTGTGCTGGAGGCACACAACACCCACTAACTCCTGCAGATGCCTTTATTATAGAACACCAGCAATAAAGGGTATATACAGGTGTATACTGTGCTGTGCTGGAGGCACACAACATCCACTAACTCCTGCAGATGGCTGTATTAGAGAAAACCAGCAATAAAGGGTAGATACAGGTGTATATGGTGCTGTGCTGGAGGCACACAACACCCACTAACTCCTGAAGATGCCTTTATTATAGAACACCAGCAATAAAGGGTAAATACAGGTGTATACTGTGCTGGAGGCACACAACACCCACTAACCCCTGCAGATGGCTGTATTAGAGAACAACAGCAATAAAGGGTAGATACAGGTGTATACTGTGCTGGAGGCACACACCACCCACTAACTCCTGCAGATGGCTGTATTTGAGAACAACAACAATAAAGGGTAGATACAGGTGTATATTGTGCTGTGCTGGAGGCACACAACACCCACTAACTCCTGCAGATGGCTGTATTAGAGAACAACAGCAATAAAGGGTAGATACAGGTGTATACTGCACTGGAGGCACACAACACCCATTACCTCCTGCAGATGGCTGTATTAGAGAACACCAGCAATAAAGGGTAGATACAGGTGTATACTGCGCTGGAGGCACACAACACCCACTAACTCCTGCAGATGGCTGTATTAGAGAAGAACAGCAATAAAGGGTAGATACAGGTGTATACTGCACTGGAGGCACACAACACCCATTAACTCCTGCAGATGGCTGTATTAGAGAACAACAGCAATAAAGGGTAGATACAGGTGTATACTGCACTGGAGGCACACAACACCCATTAACTCCTGCAGATGGCTGTATTAGAGAACACCAGCAATAAAGGGTAGATACAGGTGTATACTGCGCTGGAGGCACACAACACCCACTAACTCCTGCAGATGGCTGTATTAGAGAAAACCAGCAATAAAGGGTAGATACAGGTGTATATGGTGCTGTGCTGGAGGCACACAGCACCCACTAACTCCTGCAGATGCCTTTATTAGAGAACACCAGCAATAAAGGGTAGACACAGGTGCATACTGTGCTGTGCTGGAGGCACACAACACCCACTAACTCCTGCAGATGGCTGTATTAGAGAACACTAGCAATAAAGGGTAGATACAGGTGTATATGGTGCTGTGCTGGAGGCACACAAACACCCACTAACTCATGCAGATGCCTTTATTATAGAACACCAGCAATAAAGGGTAGATAACAGTGTATACTGTGCTGGAGGCAACAACAACCACTAACTCCTGCAGATGCCTTTATTATAGAACACCAGCAATAAAGGGTAGATACAGGTGTATACTGTGCTGTGCTGGAGGCACACAACACCCACTAACTCCTGCAGATGCCTTTATTATAGAACACCAGCAATAAAGGGTATATACAGGTGTATACTGTGCTGTGCTGGAGGCACACAACATCCACTAACTCCTGCAGATGGCTGTATTAGAGAAAACCAGCAATAAAGGGTAGATACAGGTGTATATGGTGCTGTGCTGGAGGCACACAACACCCACTAACTCCTGAAGATGCCTTTATTATAGAACACCAGCAATAAAGGGTAAATACAGGTGTATACTGTGCTGGAGGCACACAACACCCACTAACCCCTGCAGATGGCTGTATTAGAGAACAACAGCAATAAAGGGTAGATACAGGTGTATACTGTGCTGGAGGCACACACCACCCACTAACTCCTGCAGATGGCTGTATTTGAGAACAACAACAATAAAGGGTAGATACAGGTGTATATTGTGCTGTGCTG
Source organism: Lithobates pipiens (assembly GCF_037356315.1). NCBI lineage: Eukaryota > Metazoa > Chordata > Amphibia > Anura > Ranidae > Lithobates > Lithobates pipiens. Next base: position 590,014,173 of record NW_027507764.1, on the reverse strand, counting down.
GAGGCACACAACACCCACTAACTCCTGCAGATGGCTGTATTAGAGAACAACAGCAATAAAGGGTAGATACAGGTGTATACTGCACTGGAGGCACACAACACCCATTACCTCCTGCAGATGGCTGTATTAGAGAACACCAGCAATAAAGGGTAGATACAGGTGTATACTGCGCTGGAGGCACACAACACCCACTAACTCCTGCAGATGGCTGTATTAGAGAAGAACAGCAATAAAGGGTAGATACAGGTGTATACTGCACTGGAGGCACACAACACCCATTAACTCCTGCAGATGGCTGTATTAGAGAACAACAGCAATAAAGGGTAGATACAGGTGTATACTGCACTGGAGGCACACAACACCCATTAACTCCTGCAGATGGCTGTATTAGAGAACACCAGCAATAAAGGGTAGATACAGGTGTATACTGCGCTGGAGGCACACAACACCCACTAACTCCTGCAGATGGCTGTATTAGAGAAAACCAGCAATAAAGGGTAGATACAGGTGTATATGGTGCTGTGCTGGAGGCACACAACACCCACTAACTCCTGAAGATGCCTTTATTATAGAACACCAGCAATAAAGGGTAAATACAGGTGTATACTGTGCTGGAGGCACACAACACCCACTAACCCCTGCAGATGGCTGTATTAGAGAACAACAGCAATAAAGGGTAGATACAGGTGTATACTGTGCTGGAGGCACACACCACCCACTAACTCCTGCAGATGGCTGTATTTGAGAACAACAACAATAAAGGGTAGATACAGGTGTATATTGTGCTGTGCTGGAGGCACACAACACCCACTAACTCCTGCAGATGGCTGTATTAGAGAACAACAGCAATAAAGGGTAGATACAGGTGTATACTGCACTGGAGGCACACAACACCCATTACCTCCTGCAGATGGCTGTATTAGAGAACACCAGCAATAAAGGGTAGATACAGGTGTATACTGCGCTGGAGGCACACAACACCCACTAACTCCTGCAGATGGCTGTATTAGAGAAGAACAGCAATAAAGGGTAGATACAGGTGTATACTGCACTGGAGGCACACAACACCCATTAACTCCTGCAGATGGCTGTATTAGAGAACACCAGCAATAAAGGGTAGATACAGGTGTATACTGCACTGGAGGCACACAACACCCATTAACTCCTGCAGATGGCTGTATTAGAGAACACCAGCAATAAAGGGTAGATACAGGTGTATACTGCGCTGGAGGCACACAACACCCACTAACTCCTGCAGATGGCTGTATTAGAGAAGAACAGCAATAAAGGGTAGATACAGGTGTATACTGCACTGGAGGCACACAACACCCATTAACTCCTGCAGATGGCTGTATTAGAGAACAACAGCAATAAAGGGTAGATACAGGTGCATACTGCACTGGAGGCACACAACACCCATTAACTCCTGCAGACGTCGGAACACTACACAAGGCCGCTGCGCTGGCGGCCTTATCTAGTGTGGGGTGTGTACTAAACCCCCTGAGCTATAATTGCCCACAGGCATCCTGCCTGTGGACAATTATGGCTCTCTTCGCTGCCGGCGCTGTGATTGGCCAAGCATGCGGGGTCACAGTGCATGCTTGGCCAATCATAAGCCAGCAATGCACTGCGATGGCGCAGTGCATTGTGGGCCGTGAGTGCCACACGAATTTGGTGCGAATGGCCCACAGAGTTCTGGCTTCGCCGAACGGGCAAACAGCCGGTGTTCGAGTCGAACATGCGTTCGACTCGAACACCAAGCTCATCCCTAGTTTCAGGTAGATAGTTCAGGTACTCTTGGAACTTAGTCAAAATAGGTAGTCTCTCACTATAACAATCCAGAGAATAGCCATTCACAACTGGATCCTCACCCTTATCGGATAGACCTCCTCTCACTAGGCCTAGCAGCTGATAGAGTGCGGAACGCGTGGAACGGTTGAATAAAGTCTCTGCCACAGACATGTTGTAGAACATTTGTAGTAAAGCCTCTGCCACAGACTTATTGTAGAACACTTGTAGTACCCGGGGGATGTAGACCAATTTAGAGAGCTCCCATATGGTACCAGTATCTTGCAGCCGGCAATACCGTACGAGTGTAGATTCACTTGGGGTCTTTCAACTAAACAACCAGGCTCTTTCTGAGAAGCCAGCCTTCAGCGTAGCCTTCTCCCGAAGAGTCCTCCCCTGGTTGCTTCTGCAGTTGCTGGGCCTCTCCACAGATGAGATGGCACCGGACCACCTCCGAATCCTCCCTCCAGTTACTTGACCTGGGGCTAGCCAGCCCCGAGACTCAGAATTGGATGAATCTGCACCCCAGACCATGAGAGCCCTGGGGGCTGGTCAGGAGGACCAGGACCATACAGACAGAAAAGATCTTCTGGACCAGAACCCAGAAGCACGTGATGTCAGTACCTTAAGTACCCTTTCCCAGAATGCACAGCAGGATGACACGCCGACTGAGTTGGTTCCGAGAAAAAGGGACACTCAATGCACCCAGCTTAACTGCGTTCTCACACCTGCCAAAGATGGCAGCACCACCTATGGCCAAGCAGAACACAGTGCAATCCAGCCAGACTGGTACTGAGACCATAATTTGGTGTAATTAAACCCAAAACTAAACTGTGGTTTCAGGAATGTTAAATGGAGAAAAACAAATAGCGCGTGCTCTTCAGGAGCCGGCGCTACATATGTGATGTACAAAACTAATGCTGTGTTATTGTATATAATTCTTCTATGTTGTTCTTTGCTACACACATTTACACAAAAAGAATATATGAGATGGCTCGCTTTTCAAGGGAAGAAAAGAGTAGTACAGTTCTCCAGTTTGTGGATCTCTTCTTCCACAACTGGGGACAGTTGTGATTTCAGAGGGGAGTGTATGTAGCGCCCACCCCATGTAGGTGGGTGCTAAGTGTGATTTTGTAGATAGTGATAGGTAAATTTAGCCAGGGCCTTGCACTTTTTCTAGGCCTGGTTGTTTATTTGGGAGATCGGAGTGCTAGAATAGAGGGGGGTGTGGCCACCTACACTCTGGCTCAGAGAGATCCCCTCAACCTTTCAGAGGAAATGTTCTGGAAGGGAGGCAGGGTTTGGGACTGGAGTGGCAGGCAGCTTATGTGGAGAGCTCTGGACCAATCATTAAATTGTATTGGCAGGGGCAGGACTCGCATATAAGCTGGGGGTTACATGCTTCCTGGAGGAGGAGGAGGAGGAAGAGGAGAAGGGAGGAAAAATGTAGAGCATGGAGCAGGCTTGAAGGCCTGAGGGTTCAGAGACCCCAGTGCTGGATAGCAGGAGCAGGCTTGAAGGCCTGATTGTTCAGAGACCCCAGTGCTGGATAGCAGGAGCGGGCTTGAAGGCCTGAGGGTTCAGAGACCCCAGTGCTGGATAGCAGGAGCAGGCTTGAAGGCCTGAGGGTTGAGAGACCCCAGTGCTGGATAGCAGGAGCGGGCTTGAAGGCCTGAGGGTTCAGAGACCCCAGTGCTGGATAGCAGGCATGGGCTTGAAGGCCTGAAGCTTCAGAGACCTCAGTGCTGGATAGCAGGAGCGGGCTTGAAGACCTGGGGGTTCAGAGACCCCAGTGCTGGATAGCAGGAGCGGGCTTGAAGGTCTGAGGGTTCAAAGACCCCAGTGCTGGATAGCAGGAGCGGGCTTGAAGGTCTGAGGGTTCAGAGACCCCAGTGCTGGATAGCAGGAGCGGGCTTGAAGGCCTGAGGGTTCAGAGACCCCAGTGCTGGATAGCAGGAGCGGGCTTGAAGGCCTAAGGGTTCAGAGACCCCAGTGCTGGATAGCAGGAGGGGGCTTGAAGGTCTGCGGGTTCAGAGACCCCAGTGCTGGATAGCAGGAGCGGGCTTGAAGGTCTGCGGGTTCAGAGACCCCAGTGCTGGATAGCAGGAGCAGGCTTGAAGGCCTGAGGGTTCAGAGACCCCAGTGCTGGATAGCAGGAGCGGGCTTGAAGGCCTAAGGGTTCAGAGACCCCAGTGCTGGATAGCAGGAGCAGGCTTGAAGGCCTGAGGGTTCAGAGACCCCAGTGCTGGATAGCAGGAGCGGGCTTGAAGGCCTAAGGGTTCAGAGACCCCAGTGCTGGATAGCAGGAGCGGGCTTGAAGGTCTGAGGGTTCAGAGACCCCAGTGCTGGATAGCAGGAGCGGGCTTGAAGGCCTGAGGGTTCAGAGACCCCAGTGCTGGATAGCAGGAGCAGGCTTGAAGGCCTGAGGGTTCAGAGACCCCAGTGCTGGATAGCAGGCATGGGCTTGAAGGCCTGAGGGTTCAGAGAACCCAGTGCTGGATAGCAGGAGCGGGCATGAAGGCCTGAGGGTTCAGAGACCCCAGTGCTGGATAGCAGGAGCAGGCTTGAAGGCCTGAGGGTTCAGAGACCCCAGTGCTGGATAGCAGGCGTGGGCTTGAAGGCCTGAGGGTTCAGAGACCTCAGTGCTGGAGAGCCTGAACAGACATCGCTATGTAAAGCAGAGGAGAAACCGGGCATCCCAGCCTGGGATGTACCGGACCATGCGGAAGGAGGAAGTAGGTGTAAAGTGGACAGAGGAGACTGGGATCGACCTTCTGTGGGAATCATGGACTGTCTATGGGAGTGAGCAAAGGGTTGATATGTGTCCAAAGACCTAATGAGAGGCACTTTCCAGAACTGACATTGGGCGGATTGCAAGAGTCAAGGAATTAGGCGGTGTGGCCTGGGACTTTTAATATCCACAACCCACAGTATTATTCAGAGTGATGCTGGTCGGTTCATAAAAGGAAAGTACACAGGATCAGAGTCAGGAACCAGAATGAGCAACTCATATCCTTTACCATTTGTAACAATATTTCAAGCTTCAAGAATAAAGCTTTATAAAATACAGATTTCTTGGTGTTTGTGGAACTTTGCATGGGAAGGAAGAACGGGACACATTAACATAAGGTAATGAACAACTTTGCAGCTCCCAAGGGGGGGTAGTGCACTACACTTGGTTAGATAGTTGTTCATCCACCTCCTGTAGTACGGGATCCTTTATATTCCCCATGGACTCTCTTCTTCGGGAACTGAGAACTCAGCAGCAAAATCAACAATAAGAGAAAAGAGACCAAAGACACCAGAAAAGTCCACCTGCTACACGGAAGACCTGTCCCCAGCATGTTGTCCTCTTCATCAAGTCCACCTGCTACACGGAAGACCTGTCCCCCAGCATGTTGTCCTCTTCATCAAGGCCACCTGCTACACAGAAGACCTGTCCCCCAGCGTGTTGTCCTCTTCATCAAGTCCACCTGCTACACGGAAGACCTGTCCCTCAGCATGTTGTCCTCTTCATCAAGGCCACCTGCTACACGGAAGACCTGTCCCCCAGCATGTTGTCCTCTTCATCAAGGCCACCTGCTACACAGAGGACCTGTCCCCCAGCATGTTGTCCTCTTCATCAAGTCCACCTGCTACACAGAAGACCTGTCCCCAGCGTTTTGTCCTCTTCATCAAGTCCACCTGCTACACAGAAGACCTGTCCCCAGCGTGTTGTCCTCTTCATCAAGTCCACCTGCTACACGGAAGACCTGTCCCCAGCGTGTTGTCCTCTTCATCAAGTCCACCTGCTACACGGAAGACCTGTCCCCCAGCATGTTGTCCTCTTCATCAAGTCCACCTGCTACATGGAAGACCTGTCCCCCAGCATGTTGTCCTCTTCATCAAGTCCACCTGCTACACAGAAGACCTGTCCCCCAGCATGTTGTCCTCTTCATCAAGTCCACCTGCTACACGGAAGACCTGTCCCCCAGCATGTTGTCCTCTTCATCAAGTCCACCTGCTACACGGAAGACCTATCCCCCAGCATGTTGTCCTCTTCATCAAGTCCACCTGCTACATGGAAGACCTGTCCCCCAGCATGTTGTCCTCTTCATCAAGTCCACCTGCTACACAGAAGACCTGTCCCCCAGCATGTTGTCCTCTTCATCAAGTCCACCTGCTACACGGAAGACCTGTCCCCCAGCATGTTGTCCTCTTCATCAAGTCCACCTGCTACACGGAAGACCTATCCCCCAGCATGTTGTCCTCTTCATCAAGTCCACCTGCTACATGGAAGACCTGTCCCCCAGCATGTTGTCCTCTTCATCAAGTCCACCTGCTACATGGAAGACCTGTCCCCCAGCATGTTGTCCTCTTCATCAAGTCCACCTGCTACACGGAAGACCTGTCCCCCAGCATGTTGTCCTCTTCATCAAGTCCACCTGCTACATGGAAGACCTGTCCCCCAGCATGTTGTCCTCTTCATCAAGTCCACCTGCTACATGGAAGACCTGTCCCCCAGCATGTTGTCCTCTTCATCAAGTCCACCTGCTACACAGAAGACCTGTCCCCCAGCATGTTGTCCTCTTCATCAAGTCCACCTGCTACACGGAAGACCTGTCCCCCAGCATGTTGTCCTCTTCATCAAGTCCACCTGCTACATGGAAGACCTGTCCCCCAGCATGTTGTCCTCTTCATCAAGGCCACCTGCTACACGGAAGACCTGTCCCCAGCATGTTGTCCTCTTCATCAAGTCCACCTGCTACACAGAAGACCTGTCCCCCAGCATGTTGTCCTCTTCATCAAGGCCACCTGCTACACAGAGGACCTGTCCCCCAGCATGTTGTCCTCTTCATCAAGTCCACCTGCTACACGGAAGACCTGTCCCCAGCGTGTTGTCCTCTTCATCAAGTCCACCTGCTACACGGAAGACCTGTCCCCAGCGTGTTGTCCTCTTCATCAAGTCCACCTGCTACACGGAAGACCTGTCCCCAGCGTGTTGTCCTCTTCATCAAGTCCACCTGCTACACGGAAGACCTGTCCCCCAGCATGTTGTCCTCTTCATCAAGTCCACCTGCTACATGGAAGACCTGTCCCCCAGCATGTTGTCCTCTTCTTTAAGTCCACCTGCTACACAGAAGACCTGTCCCCCAGCATGTTGTCCTCTTCATCAAGTCCACCTGCTACACGGAAGACCTGTCCCCAGCGTGTTGTCCTCTTCATCAAGTCCACCTGCTACACGGAAGACCTGTCCCCAGCGTGTTGTCCTCTTCATCAAGTCCACCTGCTACACGGAAGACCTGTCCCCCAGCATGTTGTCCTCTTCATCAAGTCCACCTGCTACATGGAAGACCTGTCCCCCAGCATGTTGTCCTCTTCATCAAGTCCACCTGCTACACGGAAGACCTGTCCCCCAGCATGTTGTCCTCTTCATCAAGTCCACCTGCTACACGGAAGACCTGTCCCCCAGCATGTTGTCCTCTTCATCAAGTCCACCTGCTACATGGAAGACCTGTCCCCCAGCATGTTGTCCTCTTCATCAAGTCCACCTGCTACATGGAAGATCTGTCCCCCAGCATGTTGTCCTCTTCATCAAGTCCACCTGCTACATGGAAGACCTGTCCCCCAGCATGTTGTCCTCTTCATCAAGTCCACCTGCTACACGGAAGACCTGTCCCCCAGCATGTTGTCCTCTTCATCAAGGCCACCTGCTACACGGAAGACCTGTCCCCCAGCATGTTGTCCTCTTCATCAAGTCCACCTGCTACACGGAAGACCTGTCCCCCAGCATGTTGTCCTTTTCATCAAGTCCACCTGCTACACGGAAGACCTGTCCCCCAGCATGTTGTCCTCTTCATCAAGTCCACCTGCTACATGGAAGACCTGTCCCCCAGCATGTTGTCCTCTTCATCAAGGCCACCTGCTACACGGAAGACCTGTCCCCCAGCATGTTGTCCTCTTCATCAAGTCCACCTGCTACACGGAAGACCTGTCCCCCAGCATGTTGTCCTCTTCATCAAGTCCACCTGCTACACGGAAGACCTGTCCCCCAGCATGTTGTCCTCTTCATCAAGTCCACCTGCTACATGGAAGACCTGTCCCCCAGCATGTTGTCCTCTTCATCAAGGCCACCTGCTACACGGAAGACCTGTCCCCCAGCATGTTGTCCTCTTCATCAAGTCCACCTGCTACATGGAAGATCTGTCCCCCAGCATGTTGTCCTCTTCATCAAGTCCACCTGCTACATGGAAGACCTGTCCCCCAGCATGTTGTCCTCTTCATCAAGTCCACCTGCTACACGGAAGACCTGTCCCCCAGCATGTTGTCCTCTTCATCAAGGCCACCTGCTACACGGAAGACCTGTCCCCCAGCATGTTGTCCTCTTCATCAAGTCCACCTGCTACACGGAAGACCTGTCCCCCAGCATGTTGTCCTTTTCATCAAGTCCACCTGCTACACGGAAGACCTGTCCCCCAGCATGTTGTCCTCTTCATCAAGTCCACCTGCTACATGGAAGACCTGTCCCCCAGCATGTTGTCCTCTTCATCAAGGCCACCTGCTACACGGAAGACCTGTCCCCCAGCATGTTGTCCTCTTCATCAAGTCCACCTGCTACACGGAAGACCTGTCCCCCAGCATGTTGTCCTCTTCATCAAGTCCACCTGCTACACGGAAGACCTGTCCCCCAGCATGTTGTCCTCTTCATCAAGTCCACCTGCTACATGGAAGACCTGTCCCCCAGCATGTTGTCCTCTTCATCAAGGCCACCTGCTACACGGAAGACCTGTCCCCCAGCATGTTGTCCTCTTCATCACCAGGATCTCTAATATTCAATTCCCTTTTACACACGTCACTTTCTTTCGGAATCCATGTCTATGTATCTGGGTGTTTGCAGAATGACTCCCAATGTTATCATTATGAAACCAGAATTATAATTCATATTTAAATCTATGTAAATGATATATTTCAGTGGGCCAGGTCTCTATGGTTTACCATGAACTGAATCTTTCCCTACATTGTCCTCGATGGAGGCAGGGAGCGGTGCCTTTCCAACACCTTCCATGTGCGGTCCTGGAGGGTTCCAGGCTGTGTGACGTAGCTCATGGCCTTCCATCCACACAGGTACGGGGCAAGGAAGTAGTGTAGGGGGATTTAATAACAGAGGGGATCCATTAACCACTTGACCTCCGCAAAGGTTTTACCCCCCCATGACCAGGCCATTTTTTGCTATTCAGCACTGCGCTACTTTAACTGCCAATTGCACGGTCATACAACAGTGTACCCAAATTTCATTTTTATCATTTCTTTTTAAACAAATAGAATTTTCTTTTGGTGGTATTTGAACACCACTGTTTTTTTTATTTTTTTGAGATAAACAAGACAGTAACTCGGTCTGGCTCTGGACCGTGGCTTGCCATTTAGTCATGCCTGGTATATACAGTATATTTGTTCCTGATGGCCTATCTCTTTTTTTTAAAGCCCTAAAACACCAGGGCAGTACAAACACAGAGTACTGGGATCCGCAATCCACTTTCTCCGGTGGACACAGCAATTGCGGGAGGGTTTTAGGCACCCACCTTAGCCCGAGCAGGCAAAATGACATACATATAAGTGCTTTTGCCTACATGTGCCTGTGAAGGAATGTAATGTACATACTGATAATCAGAAAATGTCTATTGGCTTATGTGTATACATGTTTCTATGCAACTCCTGACTTATTATGTAGTATACAGATTGGCTCTCTGTTTGGACCTAAAGATGGCATCTACTCCCTACATCCCACACGTTAGAAGAATGCATATGAGATAAGAGAACCAGCTTCAACCAAACTTCAAGCATCAATTTTCTCCATTTCTCTTGTATTTCAACCAAAGAGATGTACCAATTAGACTGACACAGCAATGACATATCTTTCTGTATAAAATATTGACACCGCCCAGGAATAAATCAGAAGTTAGAAGTAACCGAGCTGAACGTGTCTCAGAGAGTGTTTACTTCATGCACATTTATACTTTTTAATTAGAAACAGCAGCAGATAACCTTCAACTAGATTGTAGTTCTTATCCATTTCAGTGCCGACCTGCCGCAGTATACTAGTGTAGCGGGGTCTCTTTAAGGACTATAAAACTACTGTTCCCAGAACCCCGCTGGTTCCCAGGATGTTTTGAGTTATGCCCCAGAGACTTATGGGGGAGGGCATATAAGGAGGAGGAGAGGCCTAGTTCTTTCTCTTTGGACACCCCCCTTTCTCCTAGCAAGAGGAGGTCTGTGCTGGACTGCCGGAGGCACAAGGCCTGAAGCCTGGGCCTTGTGCTCTTTTCCAAAGAGCCCTCTGCCAGCCTAGCTGTACCTGAGAGACATCTTCTCATCTTTGCTGCAGTACACCAGAAGGATTGAAGACTCGGAGGTCAGTGGATTCCTGTTCCTAGACGAATTGGACTTGGACTTGTCCGGGTGGTGAGAGCTGTTTAAAGACAGATACTTTATCTTTATTATTCGTTTGGATTACAAAGTTGTTCTTCAAGTGCACCACCGAAAGATTGCTAGCGAATATTGTTTTACTGGACTTCCATCTAGATCAGTCAGGCCTGACTGCATAGGTAGGTAGTGCTGGGTGTTAGTTTACCCATGCGGGGAAGTAGCTGAAAAAGGGCAGCGTTAGAGTTGCATAGCAATACTTTATTATGCTGATGACTCTGTTTATCTTTATCACTGGTTACTGCAGGGACCTGCTTATGTGTTGCAATCCAAATGTTTGATTCATGTTATTCCTTTTATAAAAACAATAAGTAAAGTCAGTTATATACTTTCAAGGATTGTCTATGAGCTTGAGTTATCCACCCACGCACACACACATATTTAGAGTATAAGTGATTTAATGTGTATTGCTAGATACTAACTGTGCCAAAGTGGGTAGTGCAGATTGCCGGGGGGTTGGCGGAGCTGTGCTCAGGACCCAAACCAAACTTGCGGCCCTCTTAAGTGAGGGTATCGCTATACGTGGGGGCTCGTAAATCCGGGATTTCTGAGACAGCGGTGAACACACCAGAGGTACCGGCATGGACCCACAGGGAGTCAGAGCGTGGTGTGAAGCGGCTAAGGCTGACCCAAGGCAGTCAGTGGTCATTAGCCTCCCAGGGGAGAAATGGTCGACTGAGACCGTAGAGGAGCCATCGCCAACGGGATCACCGCAGGCTGCGGCCCGTACCTCACCCGAGAGTCTCAGATCAGCACCGGCCACCCTTAGCGCAGAACTGTGTGCTGTCCTGGGGGAGATTGTGGCCCAGTGCAAGAAGGATCCCACAGATTACCCGATGTCGGGGTACAGAAAACTCCGGATGTTTTCAGGGAGGAAACCTGTACCTTCGGAAGAAGAGGGATTTGAAGAGTGGTTAGATAGCGCAACTCAGGCACTAGAGGAATGGGAAGTTCCAGAGCGCATAAAGAAGCAGAGGATTGTGGAAAGTCTAAAGGGGCCTGCTCTAGAGGCCGTACGCAACCTGAAGATGAGCAGGACAGACTGTAATGCGCAGGAGTACCTAGATGTATTACAGAATGTGTTTGGTGGGACAGAGAAAATCTCTGAGCTTGCTTATCAGTTAGAGCATTGCTACCAGAAGAAAGGTGAAAAACTATCAGACTACATGGGACGTTTAGATAAAATCCTGCATAGGATGATCCTAAAGAAGGGGATCAGCCCAGGAAAAGTAGATGAGGCCCGTGCTCAACAGGTACTGAGGGGAGCTCAACCCATGGATCCTATTGCATGGACACTGCGTGCCCGACTGGATGGGAAGAATCTGGAGTACACTGACCTCATCCGAATGATCAGAGAGGAAGAGGCCCTACTGGAAGAGAAAAGGGAAGAACATCTCACCGAGCCCGTCGAACAACCGGTAGCAATAGTTACACCGGCCATGACTCCCGCTAGAGATAAGGAGGTGGACACTTTGAAGTTACAGATGTCCCAGGTGATGGAGATGTTGACTGCTATGATGGCGAAAGGTCAAGGGGGAGCCGAGAAATCAAGTCCTAGGAGGGAGTTGTTTCCAGATACACCAACACCAAGCCCCACTCGAGACCGAGAAGAGATGCTATGCTACAACTGCGGGGGCAGTGGCCACTTCGCCAGTAGATGTTCCAGTCCCAAGAAGAAGAAGATAGATAACCGCCAGCCGGCGGGAAACTTCAGAGGGCCCCGGTGAGGGAGTCAACCGGGTGCCCATGCCTTTCAGTGAACTCCAAACTGAATAGAGGGAAGAGGAAGAGAGAAAACCAGACCCCTCAGAAGGAATGTCTACAAATAAGAAACGATAACATCCCTCAGCGGGTTTGTACTCCCATTACTGTGGGGAGGGTCAATGCATACCAGACTCGAAAGAGAATAAAGTCAAAAACCAACTGGATGAAGACAAGTCCCCAGAAGAGGGTGGCCTCAACCCGGCCCTACCCAGAAGAATTGGTTGGCCCGTCCCCCACTGTCTCCATCCAGGTGGAAGGAGTCTACACGAAGGCCCTCCTGGACACTGGAGCTCAAGTGACTTTGTTGTACAGAGACTTCTATGATAGGCACTTGAGCCATTTGCCTATACAGAAGATAGAAGAGCTGGAGATATGGGGCCTGGGAGCTCAGAGTTTCCCCTACGATGGTTACCTGCCCATAAAGCTGACCTTCGATCCATCTGTGGTGGGGAAAACAGAGGTGTTTGACACCCTGGCAGTTGTGTGTCCTAGACCGCCTGGGGCCAGCAAGATGTCCCTCATCATAGGGACCAATACGGATCTGGTGCGAAGGCTTCTGACCCCTCTAGTGGAGGCGAGAAACCATCAAGATCCCAATATCCATCCCATGCTGAGGACAGCCTACCAATGGTTGGTCCTAGAGCAGAAGACCCCAGGAGAGGGGATAGGGAAGGTGTGGAGACTTGGGAGAGAGGGAGTGGTGCTGCAGCCCGGAGAGGTAGCCTGCCTCAGGGCCACGGTGAAGCTTACCTGGGAGCAGCCTGGCCCCTTTGTCATGCTGGAATCCGATCCAAGGGAGGACCACTCAGGCCTGGAAGTGATACCGGAAGTGATTTCAATCAAGGCCCTGAAGAAGGCTCGAGGAAGAGTCCCAGTGAGTGTGAGAAACCCTACGGAGAGACCCATAGAGATCCCTGCCAGGATGCTGTTGGGGCAGGTGAGTCCTGCGGCCCCAGTCAGCTGGTCAGAAGTAAAAGGAACCGGTGAAGGAGGAGATGTTTGGAAAAAACTTTCCATGGAGAACCCGGACCTACCTGGAGCCTGGAAGGAGAGAGCCAAGGCCCAGCTGACTAGATGGGAGAGGATTTTCTCAAAGGATGAGTTTGATGTGGGATGTGCCAGGAGTGCCACCCACCGAATCCGCCTCCAAGAATACAAACCCTTCAGGGAAAGGGTTAGGCGGATCCCTCTAGCTGACCTGGAGGATCTGAGGGAGCAGCTTGCGGAGTTGAAGAAGACTGGTGTGATTCGGGAGTCTAGAAGTCCCTATGCCTCCCCCATAGTGGTGGTCAGGAAAAAGAATGGGTCGTTGAGGCTTTGTATCGACTACAGGACTCTCAACAGGAGGACCATCCCTGACCAGTATACCACACCGAGAATAGAGGATGCCCTACAGAGTTTGGCTGGTGCCAAGTGGTTCAGTGTAATGGACCTCAAGTGTGGGTACTACCAAATCCCCATGCACCAGGAAGACCGAGAGAAGACAGCTTTCATAACCCCAGTGGGATTCTTCGAATTCAACAGAATGCCTCAGGGCCTGTCTGGAGCCCCTGCTACCTTTCAACGCCTCATGGAGAAGACCGTTGGAGACATGAACCTCATAGAAGTCCTTGTGTACTTGGACGATGTCATTGTCTTCGGGAAGACTTTGGAAGAACATGAGGCCAGGTTGGAGAAGGTGTTGAGAAGACTCAGCGAAGAGGGACTCAAGCTTTCTCCCGAGAAGTGCCGGTTTTACCAATCCTCTGTGAACTATCTGGGACACATAGTGTCTGAAAAGGGAGTGGCTACAGACCCTGAGAAGTTGGAGGCAGTTACCTCTTGGCCAAGACCGACAACAGTCACAGAGCTCAGATCTTTCCTGGGGTTCTGCTCCTATTATAGAAGATTTGTGGATGGGTTTGCCCGGATTGCCAAGCCACTAAACGAATTGCTCAAGACTGAAGGAGAAGAGGATGGCTTGGGACCTAGGAGGGCCGGTGAGTCGGTTCAAGATCAGTGGAACCCAAGGTGTGAAGAGGCTTTCCGAACCTTGAAGAGGAGCCTTACCACAGCCCCAGTCCTGGCCTATGCCGACCCCACCAGACCATATGAGCTACATGTCGATGCCAGTCATGAGGGCCTAGGCGGAGTGCTCTATCAAGAGTATGAAGAGCAGCTACGACCAGTGGCCTATGTGAGCCGGAGCCTGACTCCCTCGGAGAAGAACTACCCCACTCATAAATTGGAGTTCTTGGCCCTCAAATGGGCAGTAGTAGACAAACTGAAGGACTATCTCTATGGGGCGGAGTTTACCGTAAAGACAGATAACAATCCTCTGACCTACCTCTTCACTACTGCAAAGTTAGATGCAACCGGACACAGATGGTTGGCTGCATTATCCGGATTCAACTTCAGTCTAAAGTACAGACCAGGGGCTGGAAATAGGGATGCAGATGCCCTGTCCCGAAGATCTCATGTCATGGTCAATGACTGGGAAGACTGGACCCAGGTAGCACCGGAAGGAGTGCGAGCACTCTGTCAGGGTGCTGAGTTTCAAGCAAGAGGGGGCCCCAGAGCAGAGGAGATAGGAGTCACCGCAGTGGGAGTCCCTCAACCCTACTGTGGGGTAACTCAATTAGCAGAGGAACTCCTGCCAAAGCTGTCCAGAAAGGAGCTGAGCTATGACCAATTGGAAGACCCCATGGGGAGATTGGTCCTTGAAGCTTTGGAGAACGAGAATCCAGAGGGACTTCGACATCACCCTTCCAAGGAGGCTCGCCTGCTGAGGAAAGAGTTGGATAAGCTACAAGTACATCAGGGAGTGGTCTACCGAAGGGGCCCCTCTGATAACTCAGAAGATAAGTGGCAGTTGTTTCTCCCAGAGAAGCACCGAGAGACGGTACTAATTGCCTTACATGACCAGCATGGCCATCTAGGGGCGGAGAGAACTTTCCAGCTCGTCAGAAGCCGGTTCTATTGGCCCTGTATGAGGGCAGAAGTGGAGGAATATTGCCGTTCTTGTGCACGATGCATCCAGAGGAAGACTCTACCCCATCAAGCTGCCCCAATGGGCCACCTACAGAGTCAGGGTCCAATGGATCTGGTGTGCATTGACTTTCTCTGCCTCGAACCCGATTTGAGTGGATTGGGAAATGTTCTGGTGGTAACCGATCATTTCACCCGTTATGCCCAGGCTTTCCCCACCAAAGACCAAAAGGCCTCCACTGTGGCCAAGGTGCTCATGGAAAAATACTTTGTCCACTATGGATTACCACAGAGAATCCACTCAGACCAAGGAAGGGACTTTGAGAGTTGTCTGATCCGGAACCTACTGGACTCATTGGTAGTAGAGAAGACCAGGACTACACCTTATCATCCACAAGGAGATGCCCAACCTGAGAGGTTTAATCGGACCTTACTAAACATGCTTGGAACTCTAGAGACAGAGAAGAAGCAACACTGGAGCCAACACATATCAGCTTTGGTGCACGCTTACAACTGCACCACAAGTGATGTGACGGGTTACTCCCCCTACCGGCTCATGTTTGGGAGAGAAGCAAGATTGCCGGTGGATCTGGCCTTTGGCATTTCCCTAGACCATGCCTCTGCTACCTCCCACAAGGGATATGTGGACCGACTTAGACACAATTTGAAAGTGGCCCATGAACGAGCTCAGGCGGCCTCGGACCAAAGGGGAGCCCGTAACAAGAGGAACTTCGATCTGAAGGTTCGAGTGCAAGACCTGCAGCCTGGGGACCGTGTACTGCTACGCAATCTGGGGATCCCTGGGAAGCACAAGCTTGCTGATAGATGAAGATCGGAGCCCTATGTCATTTGCAGAAAGCTACCTGGATTGCCTGTGTATAAGTTAAAACCAGAGGGGAAAGTGGGGCCCTTGAAGACTTGGCACAGGAATCATTTGCTCCCGCTTACTGAAGCAGTCAGAATACCTCCAGTGAGAAATCCACCTGACTCTGTTTCCATTCTGGATACCCCGGGACCCAGCACTCGGTCCCAGACCTCCCGGGTTAGAGATGGACAAGATCCCCAACGAGGTGAAGGTGGAAGAGGAGAGCTTGAGTGGCTATGGCCTTCATCAACTCCAGGAAATTCTGCCATAGATCTCCCACCTACTGAGGATACACAGGATGGGACACTGAACCCAGAAGCTACAGAGTTCATTCCATCTAGTGGTGTGCCTGAAGGCTGGGAAGATATCCCTAGCATTTACTCAGAAGAGGAAAGG
This sequence comes from Lithobates pipiens, assembly GCF_037356315.1. Taxonomy (NCBI): domain Eukaryota; kingdom Metazoa; phylum Chordata; class Amphibia; order Anura; family Ranidae; genus Lithobates; species Lithobates pipiens. Next base: position 589,997,933 of record NW_027507764.1, on the reverse strand, counting down.
ACCGATGTTCCAGAACCAGTGATGCTGTCAGAATGTGTTCCTGAAGTAGAGCCTGTGGCACCAGAGCCTAAAGTCCCAAGAGAACAGAGAGCTCGCCGAGTTGTGAGACCCCCCAAGAAGCTAACCTACTCTCAAATGGGGGAGAGCTCTGAGGACTCTGTTGTGACTGCTAGAAGAAGTGCTGAACGCTCTAATCCCTCCACTGACCATTTGGTGGAGGGCAACCCCAGCTCACTCTCTGGCACAGTTAGGCAGGCCACTCATGTCAGTGTGACCTGTGGGACAGGGAATCCCACCTCTGAGTTCTGGTGGAAATTCCCTGTACCAACATCATACTCAGCACTTTCAAAATTGGTACAGGATATGTGTTAAAAATTTATCTTTGGGGACCAAAGAGTTTCAGTGGGGGGAGTGTGTAGCAGGGTCTCTTTAAGGACTATAAAACTACTGTTCCCAGAACCCCGCTGGTTCCCAGGATATTTTGAGTTATGCTCCAGAGACTTATGGGGGAGGGCATATAAGGAGGAGGAGAGGCCTAGTTCTTTCTCTTTGGACACCCCCCTCTCTCCTAGCAAGAGGAGGTCTGTGCTGGACTGCTGGAGGCACAAGGCCTGAAGCCTGGGCCTTGTGCTCTTTTCCAAAGAGCCCTCTGCCAGCCTAGCTGTACCTGAGAGACATCTTCTCATCTTTGCTGCAGTACACCAGAAGGATTGAAGACTCGGAGGTCAGTGGATTCCTGTTCCTAGACGAATTGGACTTGGACTTGTCCGGGTGGTGAGAGCTGTTTAAAGACAGATACTTTATCTTTATTATTCGTTTGGATTACAAAGTTGTTCTTCAAGTGCACCACCGAAAGATTGCTAGCGAATATTGTTTTACTGGACTTCCATCTAGATCAGTCAGGCCTGACTGCATAGGTAGGTAGTGCTGGGTGTTAATTTACCCATGTGGGGAAGTAGCTGAAAAAGGGCAGCGTTAGAGTTGCATAGCAATACTTTATTATGCTGATGACTCTGTTTATCTTTATCACTGGTTACTGCAGGGACCTGCTTATGTGTTGCAATCCAAATGTTTGATTCATGTTATTCCTTTTATAAAAACAATAAGTAAAGTCGGTTATATACTTTCAAGGATTGTCTATGAGCTTGAGTTATCCACCCACGCACACACACATATTTAGAGTATAAGTGATTTAATGTGTATTGCTAGATACAAACTGTGCCAAAGTGGGTAGTGCAGATTGCCGGGGGGTTGGCGGAGCTGTGCTCAGGACCCAAACCAAACTTGCGGCCCTCTTAAGTGAGGGTATTGCTATACTAGCAAGTGGTTAACCATGAGGTGGCCACAAAGTTTAGAGCAGTGGTCTCTAAACTGCGGCCCGGGGGCCAGATACAGGCCATTGCTTGCTTTTATCTGGCCCTTGGGACACCATTTCATCCACTGATGAACAATGGGACACAATTGCTCCCAATGACACCAACAATGGGACACAATTGCTCCCAATGACACCAACAATGGGACACAATTCCTCCCAATGGCGCCAACAATGGGACACAATTCCTCCCAATGACGCCAACAATGGGGCACAATTCCTCCCAATGGCGCCAACAATGGGACACAATTCCTCCCAATGGCGCCAACAATGGGACACAATTCCTCCCAATGGCGCCAACAATGGGACACAATTCCTCCCAATAGCGCCAACAATGGGACACAATTCCTCCCAATGGCGCCAACAATGGGACACAATTCCTCCCAATGACGCCAACAATGGGACACAATTCCTCCCAATGACGCCAACAATGGGACACAATTCCTCCCAATGGCACCAACAATGAGACACAATTCCTCCCACTGACACCAACAATGGGACACAATTCCTCCCAATGACGCCAACAATGGGACACAATTCATTCCCAATGGTACCAACAATGGGACACAATTCCTCCCAATGACACCAACAATGGGACACAATTCCTCCCACTGACACCAACAATGGGACACAATTCTTCCCATTGAAACAAATGATGGGGCAACATTTTTTTCCCACTGAAGTCGGGACATTTTCTACTCCCACTGGCCACAGTTCGGCCCCTCCCTAAAGTCTGAAGGACAGTCAACTAGCCCTTAGTTTAGAAAGTTTGGAGACCCCCGCTGTAGAGAATTAATTTCACTGCAAACCCCTCACATCCTGGACTTTATCAGTTTCAACGGAACCCCCCGAATGTGAAAGTGAGCTGATGATGGACTCCAAGTGCCGTTCTCTAAATTCCCTTCAATGCAAGCGATTCGCTGTGAATGGTCTCCTATGCAAAATATCATATTATTGTAGCGCCCCTCTGCCAGTCAAATGACCCAGACCAATCCCGTAGGGATGATAAAACTGCAGCCCATTGCTTGAGGACTGATAAGGTCCGAGGGTGATTGGCATAGGTCAAAGTAGCCTGAACGTGTTTCCCGAAAGGTCGCTTCCACAGGAGTATAAGCGCCTATAAAGATTGAAATTTACTGACACAACACCCAAAATTTACTGGCACAGACAGTTTTTACTGACATTTCCAAAAGTTACAAAATTACAGTTTTAAGTGCAAATTTCAGTATTTAAGCCACAAACAAGTACAATATACAATTAGCAATGTGATTTAAGGTAGATACTTTATTTTGGATATAGTCAGTAAGTAGGTCAGGGACAGGACTCAGGAGGAGAAAAAAAATTAGAGTGGGCGACGCCCGCACAGGAAACTGACTCTCACTGTGACAGCACAGATCACCGACAGCACAGATCACTGACAGCACAGATCACTGACAGCACAGGTCACCGACAGCACAGATCACCAACAGCACACGTTCCCTACTGAGTCACAGTGACAGCCTCTTTCCACACCAGGTGGTCCCTTCAGTCCAAACAGCACCGAGAGTCCCGCCTCCAGCTTGCCTTGTTCCCATCCCGCAGACCCACACACGAGGCTCCAGGCTCTGTTTGTTTTTGAGTTTAGATTAAAAGGAGAAGTCCAGCCTGAGCTCGTTTGGCTGGGCTTCTCCTAGTGGTCACAATTCGTTTTGCACTCCTGTGACTCAGTTTCAGCAGACAGCGGTCTGAAGTCCACTCTCTGCTGACGTCACCAATATCAGTCCAAGCACCACATCATCCCAACTCTGGGAGTCTGGATCTGCCAGGTGCCTGGACTGATAGCCAGCTCAGCCTCTCAGCGAGCCACTCCACTCCACAGCTCAGCTCTCCAGTGATCATGGAGGAGCAGAGCAGGAGAGCTGCTGATTGACAGGCAGCAGCTCTCTGCTCGGGGAGCTGAGAGAACCGAGCCATTGGCAGTGTTTGATCGCTCGGGTTCTCAGTGAAGAGGTGCTGGGGGTGAGTATGAATCTGAAGTAACCCAGATTCCCATACTTCTTTTTTAAAGTATCTAAAGACAAAGATTTCTTTATTTTCGTGCTTTGGATGTAGAGGTGAAAGGTTTTCAGGTAACTAGAACTGCATTCCAGGCTGGTTGGGCTACACGTTTTGTGGAGTCCCAGCCAAACAGGAACCAGTGTGCCCAGTGAAAATTTCAGTGACCTTTAAAATATCTGAATCCAGGGACCCCTTTGGTCTTGTGTTTGAATTAAAGTATCTACAGACAAATATTTCAGTTTTTCCCAGTTTTGGATGTAGAGGCAACGCCGTCTTTAAGGCAGGGCAAAAGGGGCAGCTGCCCTGGGCCCTGTCATTGTTGTGGAGCCCAAAGCAGCTGCCTCATACTTGCCAACTATTCCAGTTCAAATCCCCTTGTCCCTTGAAGTTTTAGTCCTGTGCTGTGTCCTGATATCTCAGTGTGAAGTGCTGCTACTAATGCTGCCCAGCTCTGCCCTATAGTTGTGTACATATGACTCACCTGCAGACCCTGTGTTTGCATGTAAATAACCGTCATTCATATGCAAATAACGGGAGCATTCATATGTAAATAGCGGCATTCATATGTATATCATGCCCCTCTGCAGTGAAGAGATGATGTGCTGTAACCTCTAGCAACCAATCAGTGAGCTGTATTACTGTTCAGTAATCTCTAGCAACCAATCAACAAGAAGAAATCATGTGCTGTAACCTCTAGCAACTAATCAATGGGCTGTAATGTGTGCTGTAACCTCTAGAAACCAGTCAGTAAGTGGTAATGATATGCTGTAACCTCTGGCAACCAATCGCAAGCGCTGCCTGATCTGATACAGTAAACTGATTTTAAGTCTAGCTGATATTTATTTTATGTCTCAGAGCAGGTGGAGAGTGAAATTGCATGGGGGGGGGGGGGGCGCAAGAATTTTTTTGCCCAGGGTCCAATCAATATTAAAGACGGCCCTGTGTAGAGGTGAAGGGTTGTCAGGTAACTAGGACTGCATTCCAGGCTGGTTAGTTGGTGGATTTCTTCATCACTGCAGATCTTTCTTCAGGTCTCCAACACAAAGACAGATGCACAATTTGTATGCCAATTTGTATGCCTGTCTGTGACTCCACAGTGGGGCAAGGGAGGGGGAGGTCCTCCCTATATGTCCTGGCGGGCCAGAAAAGATGTGAAATCCAGTTGTCTCCAAAACAGGAATTGAGAGGAAACCTTCCAATGGGGACACCTGCTCCGACGACAACAGTCGAAGAAGAGAATTCCTTTGGAGAGATTCCTTCTCACTTCTTGTTGTGTCTCTGGGATAGGAAGTGAGGGAAAATTGTAAAGATCAGAATAAAAAAAAACAAAAAAAAAAAAACAACCCTTAGGCTTTGGGTATGATCCACAGTAGCTCAATCGGCCTCCATAAGTCCAGTAAAAGGTCTGTTGATGGGGGCTTGGACTTAATGAATTGTCAGCTGATACTATTGCGGTGTGCAGAGTTGCTATGCACTGTAAATGATTACACTGAATTTTGCTGTATTGATCAATTTATGGTGAACTTTATACTGTTAGTTATGATGTCTTAAAGTGACAGCGCACCCATTTAGGGGAAATAGGTCCTTCTATCTGGTCTGTGGATATTTTTGATGTTCTGCTGTTACAGGGTATTGTACAGTTTATGTTTGCACACTGAGCAGGAAAATCTGTTTTTGTTTTATATGGTCATAGCGGCACAGGGTAATGAACCCGGGCGCTCCGGACTCCGGTGCCGTCAACTCTTTTGATATCAGCCCCGGGGTGGATCCTTTTTACAGCGTGTCTCTCTGCAGGCTGCACAATCTATCGGATTCGTCCGATGAGGGGAGATGTCTTCTTCGCTTTCTTTTCCGGATTGTTCTACCGATTCCATAAGAGAACGCTGAGAAGAAAGAGATAGAGAGAGAGATCGGTTATTCCTCCACTATTCACATTCCAATCGGGAGATGAATCTTTAACCCCTTGGCGCCGAGGGGCCACAGATTTTCATGAATTGCTGTCTATACAGCTGTGCCAAGAGCGTGCGCAACGCGCGCTCCCAACACAGTTACCGCTTCCTAACAAAAATCTCCCGATCGCTGCTTGACAATCACCGCGGTCACGTGCTGTTAAGCCCCGCCCCCATCATAAACCTCTTAAAGGGCCGGCAGGAGGTTAACCTTTCATCTTCAACCACTTGCCTACCCGGCCAATTCTGAAATTCCTCTCCTACATGTAAAAAGCATTTTTTTTTTGCTAGAACATTTACTTAGAACCTCCCCCCCCAAACATTATATATTTTTAGAGATCTTAGAGAATAAAAACAAAGGAATCGCCCTTTGGGACTTTATATGAGACGTGCCCAATTGGCCAATGAAATTTACAAATATAAATACAATAAAAACATTTATTGCAGAAATGATCACACAGGAGTAGCATATATAAAAGGCATGGTTAACCACTTGCTTACTGGGCACTTAAACCCCCTTCCTGCCCAGACCAATTTTCAGCTTTCGGTGCTCTCACACTTTGAATGACAATTACTCAGTCATGCAACACTGTACCCAAATGAATTTTTTGTTCTTTTTTTCCCACAAATAGAGCTTTCTTTTGGTGGTATTTGATCACCTCTGGGGTTTTTATTTTTTGCGCTATAAATGAAAAAAGACCGAAAATTTTGAAAAAAAACGCATATTTCTTTGTTTCTGTGACAGAATTATGCAAATTATTAATTTTTCTTCATAAATTTTGGCCACAATTAATACTGCTACATATCTTTGGTAAAAATAACCCAAATTAGTGGATATTATTTGGTCTTTGTGAAAGTTAGAGAGTCTACAAGGTGTGGTGCGAATCGCACAAAATTGATCACATCTGATGTACTGGTGGCCTATCTCGCTTCTTGTGACCCGAACAAGTCAGGAAAGTACAAATACCCCCCAAATGACCCCTTTTTGGAAAGTAGACATTCCAAGGTATTTAGTAAGAGGCATGGTGAGCTTTTTGATGTTGTCATTTTTTTCCCACAATTCTTTGCAAAATTAAGATTTTTCATTTTTTTTTCTCCACAAAATTGCCATTGTAATAGGTTATTTCTCTCACGTGGCATGTGTATACCACAAATGACACCCCCAAAAAAATTCTGCTACTCCTCCTGAGTATTACAATACCACATGTGTGGGACTTTTTCACAGCCTGGCCACATAGAGAGGCCCAACATGCAGGTAGCGCCATCATGTGTTCTAGGAACATAAATTACACATCTAACTTGTTGACTATTTATTACAGTTTTGAAGCACCAGGACAATGACACGTGACACTGATGACAGATGGCACTGATACGTGGCAATGATGACACTTATACATGGCACTGATGACAGGTGGCACTGATGACAGATGGCACTAATATGTGGCACTGATGACAGATGGCACTAATATGTGGCACTGATGACACGTGGCACTTATACGTGGCACTGATGACACATGGCACTAATACGTGGCACTGAAGACACGTGGCACTAATACGTGGCACTGATGACAGATGGCACTAATACGTGGCACTAATACGTGCCACCGATGACAGATGGCACTAATACATGGCACCGATGACGCATGACACTGATGACAGATGGCACTGATAAGTGGCATTGATGACACGTGACACTGACAACAGATGGCACGTGACACTGACAGGTGGCACTGATGACAAATGGCACTGATACGTGGCACTGATGACAGATGGCACTAATACGTGGCACTGATGACAGATGGCACTATGTGGCACTGATGACACGTGGCACTGATGACAGATGGCACTGACGACAGGTGGCACTGACGACAGGTGGCACTGGGGGCAGGTAGCACTGGGGGCAGGTAGCACTGGGGTGGATGGCACTGGGGGCAGGTAGCACTGAATGAATGAAATACTTATATAACGCACAATGCGAACTGAATTGCCTCTAGCACTGGGGTGGATGGCACTGGGGGCAGGTAGCACTGGGGTGGATGGCACTGGGGTGGATGGCACTAGGGCGGATGGCACTGGGGCAGATGGCACTGGGGCAGATGGCACTGCTGGGGGCGGATGGCACTGCTGGGGGAGGATGGCACTGCTGGGGGCGGATGGCACTGCTGGGGGAGGATGGCACTGCTGGGGGAGGATGGCACTTTTTATTTTATTTTTTTACTTTTTTTTTATTTTTTTTTACTAGAGGCAGAACGGCTGCCGCTGCAGCCATTCATCTCTCCCCTCTCACACTGTCTGTGTGAGGAGGGAGAGCGGCGCTGAGAGATGATCTCATATGTTTACATATGAGATCATCTCCCATTGGACACGCCGATCACGTTGTAAACGGCCACTGTGATTGGCCGTTTACAGCGATCTGTGTTTGCCTGTCCCCGGGGGACACGGCGAACACAGAACTTCTGCGATGCGCGCCTGCGGCGGCGCGCATTGCGGAAGTAAACATCAGGACGTCCAGGGACGACCACCCGGACGAACGCGCCTGCTCTACGGCCGTCATTCGGCTATAGGG